>NC_062193.1:1847298-1857298 GCF_912470025.1 Vespa velutina | reverse complement strand
GAAAGACGTTATCTATGTCGTATTCATCGTTGAGAGAAAAATCGAGTTATGATTAAATAACTTGTTCTAGATCGATTTACTATACGAGAAGAGAATTTCTAATAAAAGCACAACGTGAGTAGAAGTTATGAAGAGATTTGTTACGAGGAAGTATAATTCGTATAATATCGTTCACAGGATGAACGAATTATACATAAAATGTTGGATGAGCGACGTAACAAAATAAAAAACTGATAAGACGAGAATTTCATAATAATATAGTTTAACGGATATACGGGATTCAAAATATTTTTCTCTTTATAGATTTATTTAAATTTTATATCCACTTGATGATATTCTCGAACAGTTTTTCTCGAATACTCGAAAATATCATGAATCGTATGTTTTATGTATTCCACGTTGATGGATTCGTAAATCCGTAACTCGAGACGAGTGGCTTTCACTGTATGGAACTCTCCCTGCAGAGAAGGTCGAAAATATTCAGAGCAGAACGTTGAGATAACTCGAGCTTCCGTTGTGACAGAACGTATACCGAAGGATGTTCACTATTTTTTTCTCTTTATCTTTTTTTTTGTTATCTTTGATATTCGATATCACCGGCTTAAATTCGTTCAATGTGTGGGTATAGCAATCGATAAATTCAATCAGCTACGATACGTTATTAATCACAAAATTTTCGTTACGATTGAATTAATTCCATCTACACATATGAAATATTTTCATTTATTTGAAAACTAACTCGATGAGAAAAAATAAATAAATGAATAAAAAACGAAAGGATCGTAAAATATCAAACTGGTGATGAAAATCGCGTGAATTATCATTTCTTTCTAAGGAAAATTTAATCGTTCGACGTCGATGATGCCAATATTAAAGCTAAGTAAAAAGTAATTATCAAGGGCTAGGGAGTCGTATTATAGTCGTAATATATATAATCAATGGATCCGTCGGTATCCTATAATTTATTTTTCTTTCCTCTCGCATCGGTTGTTCGGATTTTAATTAAACTTCGATGTCCGATACGTTCTTCCTCATTTCTTTTTGTTTATTTTTTTTTCTTTTCCGACACGAACTAATAATAAACGACCGATAAACGAGAAGAGTTTTATTATTTTTCTTCAATACATTCGAGAGCATCTTTCTTTTTATAAACATTCGATAGAAACTAAACGTTTTAACTATATCATATTTGTAATTTCTCATATCTAACGAGTTGGAATGGATAATAGATAGGTACGTTAAAAATTTATCAAATTTTATATGAAATAACGGACGGATATATATCCCGAATTGAAAAATAATCGGTCATCGAAGTATACCAGTCGCGTATCGAGAGTAACATTCCCACGTAATGACGTTCTCACAGTTTCTCTGTTTCTTCCATCTCGTAGAGTGGAAAGATATCTCATGACTTCCCGAGCTGAGCACAATGAACGTCGTTGTTCGAACCGTATAACTCGTCGGTGCTATGAGTGTAACCGTTCGCGCTTGTCGCTTTATGTATGAGCGAAGAACGAAATACTTTGTCGTAACGCCTACCAAGAGACTGCCGCTCGTTCTTTGCAAGGAGGACAGAGAATCCTTCGTTTGATATCCTACTAAGCTAGCTTCGGTGTTCTTTATCGATGTCAGTTAATGTCCGAACGATTAATTCTCGTTTGCTACGAGTAACGAAAGGAATCTCAAAATTTTTTGTTCCTTTTTTTTTTTCTTTCTTCCTTTCACCCGATCGAAGTCTCCATATTTATATATTCATTATTATTTATAGAATTAGACAATTATTTATAGAATTAGAATATTATTACAATAGTATCATTGTTATATCGTTCGTTATAATCGATTAAGTACAAATTTAGAGGATATTTAATATTCGTTTGATATTTATTTCTCATTTTATAAAACTTTGGAACGATTATAATTTTTATATTAGAAATAATAATGATCTGTTAAGTAAAAGCATTTAAAGTGATCGCACAAGTTCTCGTAGACATTCTTAGATCAAGAAAGTACTAAGTTTTCGCTTCCACTTAGTCGTTAATAAAATCTTCAGTTATCCTTGCGACTTTCCCTTCGTTCTTACCAATATACGTTTATGTATCGGTGTCCTTTCTCCCGCATCATAAAACTTAATAACTAATTAACAGATTGACAACGTTTCACGCCTTTGGCAGAAGTTATCGCGGAAATTATTAACGCATCGTTTCTTACTTCGTAAAGCGTTCGAAACGCTTCCTATGGTTTCAAAGAATATCGAAAGAAAGGAGAAAACGCTTCTTTAAAGTTATCTCTTGAAATATCGACTTCCTAAGAACCCTCAAAAGAGAAACTGAACCAGAGAAAATAAAGTCTTTTCGTCTTTTTTCTTTTCTTCTCTTTTTTTTACGTTCGATTTTACTAATCGAAAAAAATACTATGGGAATTATTCGACCGTCACAAAATTTCCATGACCATTAACAAATTGTTAACGATCCAAAAAATTATAACGATGCATAGCGAAAAAAAATAAATTCGAATCACGCACGAGCTTCTATTTCGATAATTTTTATATTTTTGTTTCTTTTTTTTTTTTATTATTAATGAATATTTTGTAATTTCAATAAATGTAGACGTAGAGAATGAAAATTTAAACAGTTTCAGCAATATTTACGTCAAAATTAAAAAAAATAAAAAGAAAAAATTATAAAAATAAATTGCATTTGTAATATTGATTAATATTTTCTCATTAATTAATATTTACAATAAAATATACTCATCTTCAATATTTTCAATAAAAAACAAACATTAAAACCTAACATTTCTGATTTCTCAAGAACAAAATTATCGCAAAATTCATGACAATTTAACGAATCAATTTAATCTGATCAATCAACCAACAAACATTTTTCATGGAGATCGGTAAGAATTCGGATTTCCACGAAATAAGTTTAACATTCGACGTGCAATAAAACGCAATGCATTCGAGCATGGTTTGTACACCTCCATAAAATCATTGTTATGGTTGCGATAAATTGTTAAAGGAGGGGGAAGGAGAGAAGGAGGAGTCTTTAACGCGCGAGGAGCCTAGAGTCTAGGGAATTCCTTTTCACGTTGTGTGTCAGGACAACGACGAAAGAAGAAAGGAGGGAAGGTAGGAACGAAAAAGAAAAGAAAAAAGAAAAAGAAAAAAACAGAAAAGAAAAAGAACGAAGAAGAGGGCGAGGACGAGGACAAGCACGAGACGAGGACGAGGATGAGGACAAAGGGGAGGGGAGGGTCGCACGCGCGATCGCCTGTCCTCGGTCGGGTTATTGCGCCATTAGTGCCTGTCCATGGACTTTATGGAGCTGCTTCACTGTACAGTACGCACATGTCGCGTAAAGGCGGTACGCTGCTAGCCGTACACGAGCTCGAGACGCGCAGTTCCCAAGTAATCTCATTGATTACGCGCTCGGTTGTATCAGAGAAACGGGGGAGGAGTCAAATAGTGGTACATGGGAGAAGTGAGAAAGAAACAGAAAATGCGCGATGAACAGCACGCTCAACCGTTTTCTCCAGTAAAACGTGTGGCGTACTCGTTATGTTATTTTCATCTTAGTAAAGTTAGCCGGCTTACTTAACTTCAACGTGAGAATTAATTCGTACTCGAATGAGTATCTTTAAATTCGAGGAACATTTTACGTCTACGAAATAAAGATGAAGATCTATGAAATTATCATATCGTATTAAGCGCGTGTATACAGCTTACTATAAACGTTATTAATTAAAGGAAATATTAATTTTAAGATCGTAACTTGAAACTAGATTACGAGAGAAAAGGATACATATATGTATATATTATATATATATTTTATATATATTTTATATATATATATATATATATATATATATATATAAAATTACACCCTAATATTACAAAATTCATATTATTCAAATATATATATATGATCGATAAACTCATTAATTCAGATATATTGAAAAATCTATGTCGATTAATTATTATAGAGAATTTTAAAGATTATCCTCGAAGTTGTATATATCCTTTTTTCTTCTGTTTGAAGGAAGTTTATAGTTTATCAAAGAGATTGACGACGAAGAGAAAGACAAGAAAAGACAGGTGAGTTTTAGAAAAAGGAAGAAAGAGGAAGAAAGAACAAGAGAGATATAGAGAAAAGCAAAGAAGAGGAGGACAAACATCGCCAACGGGATTCAAGAGATGAATAATTGTACGGATATGTTCGTTATTACGGATAAAGATATCTCTCAGGATAAACACGGCGGTAGTAGCTAAATCGATGGGTCCCTATTAGCGAGGTCCAACCTCTTCTACTACTTACTCCATGATCTGAAGGAAGAAAGAAACGTATATCATATTCACAACAGCCTCCGTCGTGTTCGTTCTCATCTACTACAGGTGTCTTCAAATACGATGGTCGACTTTCTTTCTTTCTTTCTCTTTCTTTCTCTCCTTCTCCCTCCCTGTCCTCTCTCTCTTTCTCTCTCTCACTTTCTCGATTCTCTTGTTTAAAGTCGTCCTCGTATAAACGATACCTGATCTCTTTACGATCTATGAGGTGTACTCGAGAGAAGTAACTCGAAGGAATGTGCCTTTTATTGCGAACTCTTATGGCTTCTCATGTCGAAGGAAGGTCGAACTGGCTGTAAATGCGTATCTGGTGCAACTCGTAACTCACGCAAGTCTCTCACTCCCTTGTTCGACTGGACGAGAACGTACGTAACAAGCGTTTCGATTGTTCGTTTGCGCTGATATATGTGTAACTGTATACCTATGTACATAGGTGTATATACATGTACGTATATCTGTATGTATGTATATAAAAATAATAAAAAAGAAAAGAAAAAAGAAGAGCAACATTGGATTTGGACGCCCTCGAGAAAGAAGAGTTTTACGATCGTTTTTCACGGTCGCCATGATGTTATTCTCATAATGATCTTCGAAGGGATCGCATTTATAGCATTTATGATTCGCGTATGATCACTTTGAAAGAAGCGCTAGAACAAGATTAGACACATCAAGAGATCGTCGAAGTCGTATAAGGCGTCGATTAATCGAACCTTGATTGAGTTAGATCATTCTTCGTTTTTATCATATGATGGAAAAAGGGAAACTTGACCGTACAAGATCTTTATATTATGGATATGTATATTATACTTGTTTATATTATACTTTAATTTACTATATTTTATTAGTTGTTATATGTGTATATGTGTATATATATATGTAAATGTATATATATATATATATATATATATATATATATGTATATGTATATATATATATGTATATGTATATATATATATATGTATATGTATATATATATGGTGAGTCACGAGAAACAGGATATATCGTAATATATGAACGAAGATGATAGTTTACCTCGAAATAAACGGTTTTCTTTTTTTTTATACATCTTACGACTTACTCTATGTAATTTTCTTATCTTTTTTATGCTAATCAATGTTCATCTAAAAACTTCTTAATAATAAAATAAATCGTCAGATCATTTCATCTTTATTTGTCATTATTTATCGAATTTTCTATCAATTATTATTTATTACTACTACTATCACTATTATTATTACTACCACCACTGTTACTACTGCTGCTGCTGCTGCTGCTGCTGCTATTATCTATTATCGACAAAAGATCTCGAAATTTCTTTACGACGGTCGCACAAATGTAAATATTTATAATACCACGCATGGTAACGAAAGTGAACGTCGAGCGAAAACGCACCTGCGCTTGCAATTTTTCGCGATCTTCATCGCAAGACGCGTTCGAAATGCGGTCCACCTTGAAGCGACATAAACCGTAGGTACTCCCCTATGAAAATGTAAATCGTTCGCCCTCCGCAACCCTCTCCTTTCTCCCCCTTTCTACTCCCATCCTACTCTCATGCCTTTCCTCTCACCTCGTCCTTAACAACGCGCCCTTGGACACTATTTTATGGTGATTGGATGAGCCTTAAAACGTAGAACATACTTACGAACGGATTTAGTATTTCACTAGCGACTACTATACTGGAACGCTCATTCGTAATCGTCTGGTACTTACCTGGAACATAAAAGAATGTGGTAAGCGTTAAGTACTCGCTTTGCCCTTCGCACAAACATAATAGAAAGCCTATCATTTTTTGTTCTTTCTTTCTTTCTCTTCGTACAAGCAGAAGCGTGAAGTTTTATGTTTAAAACGTAAAAATATTTAACTTACAATATCGAACGATCAGCAATGATAATTGAATTTATTTCCCAAAGTTCTTATTGTTGACGATCCTCGTATTTCAAGATTTTTTATTTCGTGATCTCATCTTCGGGGACACACGAATTTTCAGGTGAAAAAAGAAAAAGGAGAAAAGAAGAAAAAAAGAAGACAACTTCGTCTCCTTCTGAAATTATCTTTACGTTGCATTCCGTTACATCGACATTTCGTAAATTTCATATATACGTTTCCTTATTGCCTCTTCCTCGCGCAGGTGTAATTGACGAAGAGATTTTCTCGCGAGGATGACCAGTATATCCGTCAAGAGTTAAAGGACGCCTGTGGCCACGAATAAAACAAGAGAGAGAGAGAGAGAAAGAGAGAGAGAGAGAGAGAGAGAGAGAGAGAACGAGAGAGAGAGAGAGAGAGAGAGAAAGGAGAAAAAGGACGAACTGGTCATCCTTTTCACGTTCGATAGGGAAGTGAATTATGTAATACGATATTTTGATGGAAATTGTTGCTGTTTGACGGAATGAAATTAATGAAAGGAAACTTTTCTAGCTTGACTAAATCAAATTTCCCCTCAATCTATCTATCTATCTATCTCGTAGAAGAGATATTCGTAATTCTTATTAAAGGGTGCCTTGTTTGGAAGGTTTATTATTAACAAAAAATTTAATAATAATAATAATAACACTAATAATAATAAAAATAATAAAAAAATAGTAATAATAGTAAAAATAATAATAACAATAACAATAATAATAATAACAATAATAATAATAACAATAATAATAACAACAACAACAATAATAATTATTATTAATAATATTATTAATAATAATATTATTATTTAATTTATTTAATTTATTATTAATATTTAATATTATTAATAATAATAACGAAAGGAAATGTCCACAAATGTGCGGGCTTTCTTCAAATCTGCTGCTTTCGGAACCGGTCCCGAGAGGTAGATTAGTTATTCATGCGATGAGACCCGATTGTATGCAAAAGTATGAAGAGAACCGAAGGAAAATAGAAAGAGAAAGAGAGAGAGAGAGAGAGAGAGAGAGAGAAAGAGGGAGAGAGATTTACTCTCACTCTCCCTCTCTATCTCTCTGTCTTTATCTCTCCCTTAGTGGAGGCGCCAAGGACCAGCGAGTTTTATTGCGTTCGTTCATTAAGCGAAATCATGGAACAGTATCCAATGAATTCGCTCGATCGAATCTACATGTAGATGGAATCACGCCACTATTTCGTGGAGTGTCAACATGATAACGTGCGAGCGTACTTAACAAACTTATTTTATTCGACATATTACGCGTTAAACATATGGGATATGAGTTCGTTCGTTATGGGCGTAGTTTTAATCTGAGTTCGCGCGCTGTATAATATCAAAGGGAAAAGAAAAAGAAAGAGAGAGAGAGAGAGAGAGAGAGAGGAAGAGAGAAAATGAGAGAAAATGAGAGAAAATGATAGTATATTCTTCCCTTAAATTTTCTATTAATTAAATACCATATAACGTAGAACTGTATACAAAACTCGGCTTCTTCTTTGCTTTCCTATTTTCTAACTTCCTTAAACGTTTGAATAATTTGCGAATTATCATTATACATCGTTTGTTTATTTATACGATTCAAGAATGATAACATTTTACGATAAAATATGAAAGTTTCTTTTCGTCATTATTTTTGTTTTCTTTTCTTTTTGGTTTCGTATCGCACTTTCCTGAGACTAATTTATCAACAGATAGCGTTCTAGTGTAGCGTTATACAACTGGGTTTTACCTATGAGCTATACCGTATGGCAAATAAGCGAGCTCTTGCGATACTTTTACATCATATACTCTCGTGTTTACCGTGTTGCATCTTTTCAGGGGCTAATGAAAGTAAAATCTAAGTACTTACCTATTTCAAATCCCTTGGGGGAAACAATTTAAAAACTATGAAAGGATTCTTTTAAAGATCCTTCCTTGAAGAAACTCATTTTCTTCTTTCAGTATTAAATTTTCTTTTTTTACCTATCTTCATTTTTAAGACAATTTCAACAAACTGTTAATAATAGAAAACATACATATGCTAAGGTACCTTAAATCATTTTCATGACTTATAATAAAAATTTGAAGGTACAATGTGACGTCTAGATCGAAACTATGTAAGGAGATCGACTAAGTCACTTAACTCTAGTTGCGAGGTGAGTTTGTTCCACCGCTAAATAAGCTATTACCAGCGATAGTATCTGTCTACGGAAAGTAGTCCTTTTGTCGGGCTTAAGAGAACCGAGAAAAGCCGGATACCGAAGCCATTCAAGGACCCAGACAGTTTCTAACTCTACCGACGTATTTATCAGCTTCTTAGCAATTAACTAATCGTAATGTAGGAAACGTTTCTACTCCCGATCTTCCATCTTTTATCTCTTTTTCTCATATTTATTATTTAAAAATTATTTAATATTCAAAAGCGGACAGTATTTATACAAATTCCTGTTCGGATAAGACAGATACACACACACACACACACACACATATATATAATCTTTTTTCCTTCTCTCCTCTTTTTTTTTAATGTCACACATATTCTTTTTACGTTAACAATGGCGTGAAATTCAAAAGTCAAAGTGCGTTAAAGGTGGAAAGAAAGAAGGAGGCGTTGGAGGAGTAACGAAGAAGAGGGGGATTGAAGGAGGAAAAGGAGGACAGAGGAGGAAGAGAAAGGTACGATCGGAACCTGTAGATGGAAGTGCAATCAACGGGGTGTATCCGCTCGCAAAACTCGTGCCCTCATATGCATACTCGTCCCATACCATAATAAATCCGACGATTTGCATGAGACCGCGCTTATAATACACAACGTCCTGCCGTAGAAAGTGAGCGTTACGATTTTCAGAGGAATTATAAATCGCTCTTCTCGACAGATCGGGTATGAATTACGAGGGGTGCCGTTGGAAAAATATCATAGTGCAAGGAGAAACATTGGAATCGTTCATGGCACGGAGTACACACTCACTCGCTTTCTCCCTCTCTCTCTTATCCTACCCCACCCTTTCACCCCCACCGTTATTCTATTTTCGTCTCCCTTTTAAAACATAGTTTATCTTGGAATATCTTTTTATAGACAAGAGATATGAGCTTCCCTCCCGTTCTACTTTCAATAGTCTATACATGACATTATCACCTATACCTTTAATAATCGATAGGTATTGGTATGATCGATGAAGACGCTAAAAATCGTCCCTATGATCTCATTAATATAAACGTATATAGTTCTAATTTATTAACATTAACATTAGAACTTAATGCGTTTTAATTTTGTCGAATATGAGATGTACTATCATCTGCTTGTAATTGAAAACTTTGCGACTCTCTATGTGGAGTTCTTGTTAAATGAATATATACAATGCCAGTATACTTTTCTCCTTGGATAGAAATAACGATAATGTGAAAGTGAAAGAGAGAGAGAGAGAAAGAGAGAGAGAGAGAGAAAGAGAGAGAGAGATGAATAGAAAGCAAAGGAGATAAGGATTCGTTAGCCTTTATACGAGGCGACGAAAGGCAAAAGTTTCACGCAAAGGCGTTCGTCGGCTTTGCATTTAAGTACCTATATCGCGCGACACAGCTGCATTCCCACGAATGCACTCGAAATATGCCGTTTCTCCCATTGTCTCGGTCTTTATTAGAAGGCCGGGACATTCTCAGGTGTATAAATACACACCTTCGTCATCTATAGATGGATATAATTTGAAAGAAAAAGAAAGAGAAAGAGAGAGAGAGAGAGAGAGAGAGAGAAAGAGAGAGATGGAGAGAAA
>NC_062193.1:1809798-1844798 GCF_912470025.1 Vespa velutina | reverse complement strand
TTGAGAAAGTGGGTATAGAGGATTCTACTAAAGAGAGCGAAAAAGAAAATTCGTAAAGAGATAGAAAGAGAAAGAGAAAGAGAAAGAGAAGAGAGAGAGAGAGAGAGAGAGAGATGACATTTATTACGCTAGTACTCTAGTGCAATGATGAGCAAACTATGTATCATGAAATTTATATACATTATATATGCAACAATAATAACATTTCAAGAAGTAATACATATATTTTATTATTCTTAAAAGAAAAAAATAATTTCATATATTATTACTATTCTTTCGTTTACTCATACAATTAAAATTATTTTCGTGACGTCGGATATATAAATGTTTTGCGCGTCACTGCCCTAACACTAAAAGGTTTGACTTCAAACGCGAAGATAGATAAACAAAGTGAAAAGATAAAAGAAGACTGATAAAATTTCAAAGAAAAATATATCATTGATAAAGAGAAAAAGAGTAAAGATCTTCGCCAAATCTAATTGATCTACATTTTTTCAATTGGCACTTCAACGACGTCTTCTCTCCGATGAGTAAAATTAGAAGTAGAAAGAGACATCCTTGAATAATTTCTTATCTTGTCTCGAACGAATTGAGAGGAAGAATGGATGATAAAGGTCGAACAACTACGAGAGAGACTTTTTAACGAATAAGAACGAACGTGACTTTCGCGCGTCTAACGCGTTAGACAACATCTACGTGGAGATGCGATTTCGCGGTCGAAGCCGAACCGCGAGAATCTCTCTACGATGTATCTATAAATTATTTCGCTGACGTAACGATAATAAATTGTCGTCCATTGGGACGAAAAGCGTGCGTCATCGAGAGACAATCGCCCTTGTGCCGATTACATTTTTAATCCTTAATGGACCAAGGTTTGATGCAGGTATATCGTATTTTATTTGATTTGATTTTATTTTAATTTTATTTTAATCTTAATTTTATTTTTCATTTTTCTTCGGATTACTATTGAATCCTCTTATATCCTGCATACGAATATACCTTACAAGGTACTAACTGTTAAAGTAATTTTTTCTTATCAACTTATTCGCGATATGATAATACTTTAATTATTCGATATTACATTCTAACTAATATACATTAATTATTTATAACGTTACGTTATTAAATTGACTATTTGAAATTATTTGTTGATAACAACTGTCAATAAGTCGAGGACATCAGGTATTATGAATAAAAAAGTATCTATATGTGAGACAAGTGTATTAAGATTAAAAAGGACATACTTATTGTAGATATATATGCGTTCCCGTCCTATTTATTTTTAACGGGAAAGTGAGAGGAATATAGAAAGAGAAAGAGATAAAGAGATATATGGTATTCATCGTACAAAGAGAATCGAGTACCATTCGATACTTTCCAATTAAGCGAGCCGGACGAAGGTTCGACGGAAATGCTATTGGAAAAGCCAGCGAAGCGACGAACATTGTCAAAGAATAATTACATCGCGCGAGCGTTGCGTAAGGTGAAGATCACAAAACTAGTATAACGCCGATTTAAATTGACCCAGATTCGCGTGAAGTCATTTTAATGAGTACGACTTCGTGTGGACGTGTGAAGATAACGAAGAGACGTACGTATAGTAAGTTTCAATTTATAGAGAACAAGAGAGAGAGAGAGAGAGAGAGAGAGAGAGAGAGAGAGAGAGAGAGAGAGAGAATAAAATAAAACATTAATTGTCAAAAGAAAAAAATCAGATGTTTTTATCATACGATACATATTAGTATCTAATAATGATTTCTCTCTCTTAGTTCGGACTCACTTATTGTATCATTTTATCTCTTATCGTATTAAGACACGACTCTTTACGAGTTTTCTATCATATTATTCATATCCGCTGGTAGTCATGTAACGAAAATAAAATCTTGCGACCTTATCGGCGCAAGAAATGATTAATAATAAAGATGAGATCTCTTTGGCGTTAGCTCGCTTAGCTCGATCGTCAGCATACGGGATAAGATCTCGAAAGTTTACGGTAACGTTGATGACTGTCATGTCTCGTAAAGATGTCTCGAGAGCATTCTCGCTTATCGGTGATCGACCGACAAGATTGTGAACAGATATATATATATATAGATCAATATCAATATATCAATATATATATATATATATATATATATATATCTATAGATCAATAAATATATATGTCAATATTTCTACAGATCAATATATATATATTTATTGATCTATAGAAATGAAAATCGATTTTATGCTACCTGCCTTCTTAATCATTTGGATTACATTTGATATCATTGAAAGAATTACGATATAATTTTTAATATTTTTTATTGGTTTTGAAGAACGTATGTCGGATAACGAGTTCATTTATATTTTGTAAATATTCATGAAATTTCTGATTCTATTTGAAATGTTGTTATATTTTTTTAATATAATATAATAAATATAATGTACATGTGTACTTTATATTACCTTCAATTCACTCGATAGCCTAGTTTTACAAAGATAAAATGTATTTATAAAATTATAAATAAATATTTTTCTCATAAAAATATTATTTCTATGCAAAAGAATGTTGGTACATTGAAAATAATTTGTAAATCGTTGCAACAAAAGGACATTACAGAAGGCGTAAGCATCGTCTGGTAAACCTTAACGAAATAATGGATCGAGAGCAGCGTTCAATTCTCTCTATTATTTGAATTTCATCATCATCATACTTTAAAGACCTCTCATTTGCATTTCTATATCGCAAGATTTCTTTGGAGAAAGGTCATTCACGTTTAATCGTCTTTAAAGGAACATTATTAACCTTTCAAAGTCTTTCCATCTTTTCTTCTTATACTCATTCCCTCTTTTTTCTTCTCTTTCTCTGTCTTTCTCTATTTCATATAGAAACGAGTTATGTATTACGTGAATAGTAATCACAAAAAAAATACATCTACTTATTATCAAGCGCGAGTTACTAACATAAAATTAAACTCTTGTTCATTCGCCATTTCTACGCAGTGAAAGTAGCCTCATAAAACGAAATTTGTGGTTTCCTGTGAAAAAAGGGAGAAAAAAAAATAGAAAAAGAGAAAAACAAGATTTAATCAGAACGACGATAACTGAACTTCCTTTGCCAAAAAATCATGCCAAGGATATGTTATTATAATCAGCAGGATGTTCCCGTTAAGATTCCCGTATAATCGACTTCCTTTCCCCTTCAAATGACATATTTTCTCTCTTCGAGTAAAGGTTTCTCCTTCTCTCTTATTTTCAAAAGAGAAATGAAGTGAGAATTGATCGAACGTTAATCATAAAATCTCACCTCATGGGCTTTCTTTCTACTTGCGTTTGCGGTTATTGAGAGAAAGAGAGAAAGAGAGAAAGAGAGAGAAAGAGAGAGAGAGAGAGAGACTGCAAAAGTTTAAAAAAATTACCCGAGCATTCCCCATCGACCACAACGATTCATCGTCATTTTTGCATCCATCGTCGATCGCCATGTCGAGATTTGCTTCGCGGTTAAGCCGAGAATGCGCTCATATATACTATATGTATTTCATTCCTATGATATACGAGAGAGAGAGAGAGAGAGAGAGAGAAAGAGATGGGAAATGTTGAGACTATCCATACGATTTTCTATCTCTCTTTTTTTCTTTTCTCTTCGATCAAATTCTTTTTCTTCATGGATAAAGCTTGACCGTATAACGTAATTTATCACGTTTAATATTTAATGTAATATAAAATTTTTGTGTTCGATGAACATTCTAGTCGATGGTAAAATCGAAAATGGAAGACGTTCCGCGGATTATTATACCGTATCTAACACATGGGCCGAAATAATCAACATGTTGACACGCAGTATGTTGCGTTTAGACGACACCAGAGAAGAATAATACACCAATGCCTACTCACTCATGCGAGAAAGATATGCATATATATATATGTGTGTGTGTGTGTGTGTGTGTGTGTGTGTGTGTGTGTGTGTGTATGCGTGTGTGTATATATGCTCATATGCGCGCGCGCTTAAGTATCCGTCAAAACATTCGGTCGCCTTTCAACAACCATACGTTTCGGCGAACCCGATAATTAATTCTCGCAATTATTCAAAACGACCGCGACAACATAAGCGGAGAACGAAAATGATAACACTGCGGTATCTTCTCCTTTCGAAATTTTCATGAAAATTAATAGAATGGCCGATGTTCGGTCAAATCGACGTTGTTTCTTTAATTGCTAATCATTTTTTTTTCATCTTTTCATTGTTAACGATGTAGATCGGAATCGTCATGTATAAATATTTATTTATGATCATTTTTAATCGCGAATTAATTTTTGATGTAAATTAAATTGTGAATATAAACGAAGTAATTGCGAAATGAATTTAGTCATGTGTTTTGTTAATTTCTGACAAAAAAAAATACAAGAGTAAAATGAGAACGAGTTAAATTAAGACAAAAAAAAGAACAAAATTAAAAAACAGAAAAAAGAGAATAGTTTCGTGCTTGATTACAATTCGAGAAGAAAAAAGTATTATCGGAGAGAGGATGGGTGATGGGGGAGGTAAAAGGGATTATAGATATTTCTTGTCGACGGATCCAACGTACCTGCAATTTTACGCTCGCGCATTCGACGCCAAAGTGCTTCCGCCTTTCGCATAGGCCAGTTCTCCACCTTCGCGCTGAAACTTCGAAAGAATTTATATTCCTTCGATAATCGTCTTGTTGCCGTATGATGAACTCCTGTTTCTTCCGCAGTATTTGCGGGTTTACCCCCACTGCTCTCCTCCGTCGACATTATTCTCGTTGATTAATTTTTATCACTGATCTTTCTTTTAATAATTTTATACGGGATCGTTGATAACAATAGTCCAATTTTCATTCAATCTTAAAACGATCGAGTTAAATCCCGTTCGCTTGAAAAATCCATGATCTTCTTCCATCTTTCTTTTTATTGAACTTCTTATCGTTTCGTTCGATAAAATAAAATGGTTGAATTTGTTTAACTGGAGTAGCTCGTAAACTTGTCGTTCGTCAATGATCTCTCATCATCTTCGTCGATCGATTAACGAATGGAAACGAATCAATTTTTTTAGAAAATTGAAGATCTAGTTTTACACTAGTTAATAATAATTATAATAACGATAATAATAGCGATAAATAGTATTCAGGTACTAGTAGCGCACTTACGTAGCTGTTCCTTCATTCAAAAAACAATTCTAACTATACGGAAGTTAATAGTTTGTGAAACTATCTTAAGTCACGTGAATAGGTAACTATGTAAGTAAATAATTGATTTCGATTGGACCAGGTACTAAGTATGATGCAGTTCGCTAGACATCTTTTCGCTTCCTTTTCATCGTTTTGTTTCCTAAAAGAAATTCGAGATAAAACAACGACATGAAAAAGAATAAAACTTTATTGATGAAATCGTTCGATTTCCACATAAAAAAAAGCACACGAGATCACTCATTTCTTGTGTATGGTAGTTAAATAATAAAAAAACATTGTAAGGAGTGTACAGCCGAGAGACATTTATTCTCACGGTAAAAATTTGCCGGGGACCAATAACGACAAAAAAAGAAGAAGGAAAAAGAAGAAGAAAGAAAAGAAAAAACAGAGAAAACAATGACGCTCTGAGTCCTCTCGTTATTTTCGCAAGTGTCCAGATTCGAGTTGTCGACAACGAGTATTCGTTCGATTCTTCGTTTTACGTTCGCACCTCAAGGTCGTTCGACGATGAACCGTCGAAAGATTTATCGCACGAGGCTCAGAGCCGTATTGTCGAAGGAAAGCCGTAATCACGTCGGCTAACGAGCGATTTGTAATGCTTCGAGTGTCGACTGGTTCGAAGAGAAGTAAAAAGTAAATGGGAACCTTGTGAAGTTCATCGAGAAATGGTTCTCGTCGAATGGCATTGAATTTATGGATAAATTCAAGGAAAAAGTAAACGTTAATATCAACGAAATGAATTATAATGAAAGTATTCGAGATTAAACGTTAGGTGATACGTTTTTTGTTCAAGAAATCACTTTGTTTCCAAAGTTACAAATTTACAACAATCGACTAAGAAAACAGTTTACGTGTTCGAATGTTACAGCTTTAGAATTACTTTGAGTAACTCGTTGTCACGAACGTTTCATTGTACCGATTTAATTACTTCCTCTCAAGATCAAGGCAATATTAATCAGCGTTTAAAAATAAAGAAACTTCTCTTAATTATGATGTGAAAAGTAAATTTCTATATATTTAATGCTTTACATTGCGAAATACATAAAGATAAAGTAACTTGATGGAACATCGAACGAGAATATAAACTCAAATACAAAATTCTTAGACGAAATCGTTGTAATCTTATAAAGTTGGAAAAAGAAAGATCTTCTTCTTGAAGTAAAATTAACTAGTTCAGAAATATACACGGCTAAAGGAACAATTAAATCTTCAAAATATAGCAGGAAGTTCGTGTTTGTATAGTCGATGGATTGGATAACGAGCACTCCGTATCTCTCTCTTCCTCTCTTTTCGATAGTTTGTCAAGGAATAATCCGATAGGACGATAATTCTTTTGGAAAGTCGATGCTCGTTAGACACACAATCTTTCCTCGTTCGTGAGAAGAAAATAATACGAGTATCCTAATACAACGAATAGGAAAAGACACGTTAGACAGACTGTAACATAGCGAGATCAAACGTTTCGGCCGAACAATAAGGGCGCCTATCTCCCCTAAAGATCGACTTACATTCAATTCGCATCGATCGATCTTAATTCGGTAGTGTTACGAAACGCACCACGGGTAACGCAAGCTGTGTGTGTCCACACGTCGTAACTCTTTACATCGTCGTTACAACGCCGCCGTTTCTTCCTCCTCCTCCTCCTCCTCCTCCTCCTCTTTCTACATCTCCTTCTCCTTCCTCTTTCTCCTACTTCTTCTCCCTCGAACTCGATCGAATCAATCTTGCGAGTAATTAATTTCAACGCAAGTTGCATAAGGGTGAAAGTCTTGTCTCTATTGGCGAGCCAAACTAGAGAAGAAGAATAAAAGGAATAAAAATAAAGAAAAGAAAGAAATATAAATAAAAGGGAGAGAAGGTGGATGCGATACCGCGATTTTTTCGATCGATATAATCCTGCTCGAATTCAAATAAAATAGACAAAAAGGAAAACAAGAAAAAAAAAGGAATGGAATAAAGGAGGTCGAATCTTATTCATCCTGATTTACGAGTCTCTTCCGAAGCCTTAATAGATACATCGTTCTATCTATGTCACGCCCTCGGGCTCCATACTGACACTAGGAAAAAAAGAAAAAAAAAAAAAAAGAAGAAACGTGTAAGCGAAAGAATCGCTACGACTAAAGTGTGTTCCTCTTTTTCCTCCTCCTGCTCCACCACCATTGGACACCTTTGAACTTTGCCAATGGATTTATATTCCAACGGGACAACGGAATCGAAGTGGATTGTTTCGAGAGTAACGATGAAGGATACCGTAAGAATTTCTGCGTGCGTGACACCTTTTCTGTTATCGATACAGGAAGTTACTCGTAGAGAGAGAGAGAGACAGAGAAGGTGGGAGGGAGAGAGAGAGAGAGAGAGAGAGAGAGAGAGAGACAGAGAAGGTGGAAGAGAGAGAGAGAGAGAGAGAGAAAAGAAAAAAAAAAGAAAAAAGGAGAATAAAAGGAAAATGTAGCGAATAGAATTCAACGAGACGCCATGTGTTATGAATTATGAATGAAGTTGAACATGATCGAAGAAGGAATCTGATTCGAGAAACCTTTTACGATCTTTTGGAAAACGTTCTCCAGATATTTGAAATTAACAAGACAAGGAAGTCGAAAACAAAGATAGAAAGAGACATAGACAAACTTGTCATATGAATGAATGAATTTCAACTAAAAGAAATCTAAAGGAAAGAAAGCAAGGAAGAAAAAGGAAAAAGGTAAAACGAAACACATAAATAGAAGAAATGAAAAATCTATGCGGTCGATTCGATGTCACGCTCCGATAAATGATTTGTGCCGACTCATGGACCGTCACTAGACTCTCTCTCCTATTTCTAGAAATCCTAATCGCCGGACTACTACCACCGTTGTCCTATTCTACGGATGAGCGTTTCTTTTAAAAGTTAAAACCCCGATCGCTATCGATCTCTCGCTAGCCAAGAAAACACACAACACGTTCCCCTTATATCCGAGAAGAAGAAAGTTTTACGATAATTTTTTTTCTATTTTCTCCCCTCGCCTCCCCTCTCCCTTCTCCCCACCCTCCCTGCCTCCCACTTCCTCACCTTTCAAGGAAGGCGACACTTTCGAATCGTGATTTACGACAAGCAAGCACTACACGCCGTTGTTAAAAAGAATATCCTAGGAAAGTTATAATTACCGAAGGCGAGACTCGTGAAAGTGTCGCATATCCTTCGATTGCTGTAAACAAAACTATTCGAACGAAAGAAAAATAAAAAAAGAGAAGAAAGGAAGGAAAACGATCTGTAATAAATCTTTCTTTCATAAATTAGAAAACGTTCAAGAGGTTATAAGCTCGAAAAGAAAAAAAAAAATCAAATTGGTAAAGGATAACAATATATGAGAAAAAAAAAAAGACAACCCTCTCAGAAAAAAAAAAGAAAAATGATGAAAAAAGAGGGGATGGGGAGGGGAGAAAGCAAAATATCGATCGAATGAACGAACGTCGAAACGCGAACGTACTGATTAATAAACAATTGAAACGGAAGCGACGATGTCACATTGAAGTAATTCTCGAAGGATCCGGCGTGCGTTTGACAGGACGAAGCCACGCGCGACGAAGAGAAACGTTAAAGATATGCGAGCGCGCGAGTCGCGTGGACGGCGCTCGGTAAACTGCGCCGAGCGCCGCGGTGCCCACGATACCGACGACTGCCGTCGACTTCCATTGGCGCAACGGACCAACGCAAACCGTCGTTAGCCTCTGACGTCGCCTAATGCCTCGGCGCAAGCGTCCCTACTTGCTTTTTCTTCATCGAGTCACCTGTGGACCTCCTTTTCTCTCTTCTCTCTCTCTCTCTCTCCCTCCCTTTCTCTCTCTCTCTCTCCCTCTCCCTCTTTTTCGGTAACCTTCCTCATTACGATATACCAACAGCCTCTGTTCGATTTATGCACTCTACGAATACTTTCCTTTCAAGCACATCCTCGAGACTAGTCTAAGCTCTTCTTCGTAATCGGATTTTCTATTCTGGAAAACACCTTTCTCGTGTTAAACGTAGTATATGTAACATTATACACACGACGAGTCAATAATTATTATCACCTGAAATAACTTAACAGGTATTACAGTGATAATGATGACAACTATGATGATGATTATTATTGATTATTATTATTATAATTATAATAATAATAATTATTATTATTATATATATATATATATATATATAATTATTATATTTATTATATTATTATATAATAATAATAATAATAATAATAATAATTATTATTATTATTATTATTATTATTATTATTATTATTATTATACGTAACTATAAACGTATACGCATTGAGCATTCAAGTCAAAATAATATTTCCTAAAATCGGTCGATTCACATTTGCTAATAATCGTCGACACTATTATTGTATATGTACCGCACATAATCAAGTAATTACGAGTTCTTTGTCCTATAGGAGATAGTCGACGAAGTAGAACGTAGCCTGAAAGTCGGCAATTAGTTGCGTCGGTGAAACATTTACAAATCCTTTTCGTGCGTGCCTCGAAGGCGAGATCACTTAGCGTTGCTTATTAATAATTTCTAAATGATTCTATTATTTTTTTTTTCTTCATTTCTTTTCTGTTTGCTTTTTTTTCTTTTGTTTCTGTTTTATAATAGTTGCCGAAAGATATACGATAGTTCTGTGCTTATGAACTCTTTCTCTTTTCTGTGTTAAAAGATATATAAGTTTGATCGATTCGAAAGATAATTGTCTTATCGAGAGACGCTCTCCCTCTCTCCCTCCCTCCCTCCCCTCCTCTTCTCTCTATTTATCTATCTATCCATCTCGCACCATAAACTAAACACACGATCAATAATGGTTGCTCCCTAACAACATTCACACGCGCATGATAATGGTGCCAGCCCACAATTAATTTCTCTTAACTGAGAACCTGAAGGTGCGGCACGTGTAAACCTAATTTGCAGCTTCTTGTATCTTCGTTGCATTCGAGTTCCTATTAAGAATACCTATTCGAGTTGATGCAAAAATATCAATGATGAAGAGATCTTTAATGAGAAAGAAATAAAAAAGAACATACATACATATATATATATATATATATATATATATATATATATATATGTATATGTATATATATGTATATATGTATATGTATATGTATATGTATATGTATATGTATATGTATATATATGTGTATATGTATATGTATATGTATATGATATGTATATGTATATCTATATGTATATGTATATGTATATGTATATGTATATGTATACACAAAAAGAAATATGTTCATTTATATTATTACCTTGAATATCATTGGCTCGCATAAGTTTTCGAGGCGTTTTTATAAAAAGCGCCCACCTTCGGCCTCTTCCAAAATAACCGACTAAAAATATTCAATGACGATGTTTATTTCACGATCGAAAACGCATACTATTTCCATGCTCTTCTAAATTAACTAAATGAACCTTTTCAAAAGGGTCGAACGAAATTTCTCTTATATATACATACACTAACGTTATATAAATATTTATAGACATATACATGTATATACATATACATGTATATACATATACATGTATATAGAATTGGATACCAAGAAGAGTTACAGGAAAGACAATGAAACATTGTAGTCGAGTAAGCAACGGTACTGCAATCGATCGCGAAAGTTTAATTAATTATCGACGCTCACGTGAACACGCGCTAATTGCTTTCTCGAGGTAGGCGGCTACGTGCACACGGCTAAATCTCCAATGTAAGATTCGAAGCATCGCGGTCCGTGCGGTGATTAAAGCTTCCGGTGCAGGCGTGTTGACCCGAGGCTAAAATTAAGAATTAAATCAGCTACGCGAGCTACGCAAATGTGGTCTCCCAGCGACTACTTTCCATCGTACTTACACCCTTAGGCCGACAAATCGTTTCGATATCTCGAAGAATCGTTTTAAGAAAGGGGAAAGAAATCAGGCCAAAAAAGAAATAAGAAGAATGACGATGATATATTGTCGAATATCATCGTTATTCTTATCATATATTGAATTCTGTGATATGGAAAATTAGATATTATCAAGCTTGAAAACGACGAAATAATTTCACTGTTACTTCTGACGTTTCAATTTTCCTCTCCCATGGTTTTTATGTTCTTCTAATTTGCTTTTATCGACGCTAAAAAAGATAACTCAATTTCTCTCTCTCTCTCTCTCTCTCTCTCTCTCTCTCTCTCTCTCTCCCTCTTTATATGTATATATAAAGAAAAAAAGAATATATATATATATATATATATATATATATATATATATATATATTCTTTTTTTCTCTATAAAATTCTACCGAGCGCAAGCTCAAAACGATCAACGAAGCGTACGTCGTATCTGTCCTCGACCTGCTTAGAAGCGTTCGTTTTTGTAGCAAGTTCGTTCGTGATGTATGAACGACGAGTTAAATCGGATTTTCAATCGAACGAGCACATCTCGAAAGAGTTTGACATACCGCTAAACTTCTCCATAGACAATTCCTTCCTCTCTGTATATACATATATATATATACGTACATATGTATATATTATATACATACATATGTGTAAAGCAATGAGTAATGTCAGTCTTCTCTTTTTTCTTTCTCTCGTTGAAAACCACGAAATAAACCGTTAACTTTCAAACTTCAATGACTCTAACGGCTTAGAACATTCCGTGTCTTTACATTTTGCTTACATGAAGAAACATGTAAATTCTTTGCAAAGGACAAGAACACACAATTCTTTCTTTCTTTAACGTTTGTATTGCCATGACTAAAAAATTATTCCGACGATAACTTCTTCGACTTGTAACATCGAATACATATGTATGCACATACATACATATATACATACATATATACATACACATAAACAATAATATACAAATCGAAAGAGAATTACCATTAGAAAGTTCGAAAGAATACATATTTACATAGTTTGAGCAATTGTAACGATAAAGATAGTGAGAACGTAATAACGTTGGATAGGATTCTACGTTATATGCGTTAGAGAGATAAGACTCACCTGATAATTGTCGTTCCGATTGCGAACGTGGCTGCTGCAATGACTGAAACAAGACGGAACATTGTTATCACATTTTCTTATGCATTTACACGCTACCTATCTGCATGAAAAGAATTTTTTCGCTTTTCTTTTTCTTTGTTTTTTTGATTGATATCGTACTTGATGTAATATTCATCGAATTTATTGTGGAAAATTACATATAAATGATTCGAAATCTCAGATAATTCTCGCATTCGTATTCTCGAATTACTCTTTTGTAAAATGGGAATTAGTAAACTGAAAATTAATATTTTTATATAAATTTAATGCTAAATAAACATTATCCTGTGTTTCTAACAAAATCATTGTTTGAAAATAATGTTAATAAATATTTTCTGTTTTCAACACAATTAATTTTCCCTATGCAAAAATCGTAAGAAAGTTAAATAAATTATAAAAATTTCTTTTTTTTTATGAAATAAAATATGATAATATACATATCATTTAATAAAAAAATTTTTAAGCGAAAATTATTTGTATTATTCGATTGGACGAACGTTCTTTGTTAATACGAATAAATTCGTTATGAATAAATATAGCTCTACTGATAGATAACAAATATTAAATAAAACAAAGGAATAGATAAAAGAATTTAAAATTCTTATTTAGAGATAGTCTATCTTTAGCGACCTGCCTAACGTTTTACCTTGACAGAACACACTCTCTAATGAATTAAACTTTACAACGCTTTACGAAAAAAATTTATTTTTTAAAAACAAAACAATGTTCACGTTCATTTAATAGTTCTTTATGCGTTGTAACCTTACAACGATCGTCGAGGGAACATACATATAAGTACCTACGTTACTATTAGACAAGGTTAACGGATAACTTGGTCTCAACGACTTGATATGTTTTTATTATAACAAATATTATAATCATTTAAATCTATTACATTACACTTTCATTTGTAACGTAAGTACAACACGTATTTATGTATGTATGTATTTTTTTATGTTTTCTCTTTTTTATATTTTATAATACTTTGGACGTAACACGTAACATAAAAATTAAAAATAAATTTATCACAAAATATCTTTTCTATTATTAGATTTAAACATTGTTAATGATAAATTATTTTTTTCTGTATAGAAAAGAAATTTTTAATTTAATTACGAACATCAAAGGATTAATTTCAATTAAGGTCAGTCAAGATAGGACAAAAGTTCGAAGCTGTCTAAAGCACATGTCGTTAGTTTAAATGGATGAGTCTCAAATGGCTGCGAGAGAATGATAACGAAAGGATACGATACGTTAGTAGGATGACATCGTTTCTTATTCACGTTTTTTTTTTTAAATTATGAACGTTTTTTAAATGACCATTTGCCGTACGAAGAGCACGACCCACTTGCAGGAGTATACGAACTCGACTTCGAAACAAATAGCTGACCTTGACCTTTCGTTATATCTCAATTAATTCGTAAAATAGATATCCGTTTAATTGCATAAACGTGAAAAAGCCACATGTAAAATCATTAATAATAACGTTTTTTGATGAAATAAATTTGACTTCCGCATGGACGGATGTTATACAAGTAGTAAAGTGAATAAGAAAAAGGACTAACCAGCTAATGGTCTATTAAAAAAAGAAAAAGAAAGAAAAAAAAGAAAAAATATGAAAAATAATATATTAAAGATCAATCTATTTTTTTTAAATAATTCAAGAACTCCAAATGAATGTCCGAGTTAATTGTCCTTTCTTTATCTTTTTTTATCTTTTACTATCTTTTCCGTTTTTTTATTTTATTTTTCCTTTGTAAAATAGAAAAGAAATGAAGGAAAGAGAGTATACTCGAAGAGAGGCTACGTTTATTCGAGGGTCGAGGGATGCCAACCGACTAATACGTTGCTAACACGGCTCGCTGCTCCATTAGCTTTGATCATTCACTAATACACGTTTATTTTCTTTCCCTTGTGTTAGTAATATTTTTATCTGTATTAGTAGGCGCATCCATGTATACCGCGAAAACACACATTTGTCCGAGAGAAATGCTCGTTCGTGCGTAAACCACCACTTTGTGTGCTGACACTTCATTGATAATTTGTAAGCACGGTTAGAAATACACGAACAAAAAAAGAAAAAAAATTGATTTATACAACGAAAAAGAGAAAAAAGAAACAAAAAAAAAAAAAGCAAGACTTTCTGTTGTACTTTTACTCCCACAATTATGACTTTTATTCCTTTTTCTTTTTATAAGACGAATTATACGTAAATATTAATTTCCAAGTAAATATTAATTTCAGTTGAGAAATATTGACTTTCTCTCTCTCTTCCTCTCCCCTCTCTTTATCACTCTCTCTCTCTCCCTCTCTCTCTCTCTCTCTCTCTCTCTCTCTCTATTTAATTGATAAGAAACTCGCGGATCATCTGATATAGATAAACACATATTTTACTTATCACGCACTAATCGTTTCTCTTCATAGCCGTTTTTTTTATTTTTTTATTTCTTTTTATTATTATTTGTTTTCTTGATTATCATTCGATAGAAACACGTACATGGGCATTTTTCATTAATTTGCTTATTGAGAGGTGTAAAATTTAGAAAATCTTCTAATAAATATTCTACAACACGATCCAAGAGCGTTGGAAAATTATTCCTTTAACGTGCACCGATCGATAGATGTGTTAGGTAAGCGGAATACAACCGCTATGTTTATGCATTTGAGCAAAGTATGCTTTTGGTATCAAAGCACCGACGACTGACCTTGAAATACTATGCTTCCCTAATCGTTGTCTATCCGTCCAATGTCGATGAATTATGCGAATCCTTTCTCTGATCTAGTGCCCATCTTCACTATCACTACTGACTACTCTTTTAAAAATAATCACTTCACGTGTACATTGCAGTGTGTTTCTAAATGTAACCACGAGTGTATGTGCATTTGTGTGTATGTGTGTGTGAAAGAGAGAGAGAGAGAGAGAGAGAGAGAGAGAGAGAGAGAGAAAACTATGAAATAAAATAAATTTCTACGAAACGTAATATAAACTCGAAGAAGAATCGATCGTTACCTCGAACGATTACCCACATCCAAGAAAGCAACTCTCTGTTATGCGAAATCTTCGGTATGCATTTGGAAGCTAATACGAACTTATTCGAATATTGCCGTCCATGTGAAAGGAAAATTAAGGGTCCATTCAGGCACGATTGCATCTCGATCCTACCATGTTTGAAAGTCAAGAAGGAGAAAAGAGAGAAAGAAAAGAAAAAAAAAAAAAAAGAGAAAAAGATGAAAAATAAACAAAGAAATATTATAGATACAAAACGTTGCGCCTAGATATTTCTTAGCTTTTTTTTTCATTGGATCGTACTTCGTTATCGAGACTTTCAATAAGAAAATAAATAAACACGTATTGAAAAGAGAGAGAGAAAGAGAGACAGAGAGAGGGAGAGAGAGAGGGAGAGAGAGAGAGAGGGAGGGAGGGAGGGAGAGAGAGAGAGAGAGGAAGGAAAAGAAAAAGAATGCATTTTTTCGTTCTCGTTCGATAGAAACAGGTGTTGAAAGAGGCGCCGCGAGTGAAAGGGAAATTAAAGCTCGAGGCTTCTTTTCTTTTTCTTCTTCTTCTTTTTTTTTTTCATTCTGTACCCTTTCGGCGATCAAGGTACGGATGCTGAGTCTGCGAATGGTATGAGTCGAAGAAAAATACAAATAGCCGTGTTCCCGATGCTCGATGCAGTACACGGCTTGCGTGGGCAGAGACTAATGATTCGCCATAAGTGTGGATCACCAAACGAACTAACGGTCAAAGAGGTCTATCTCAACATGATAATCTCGATATCTCGAATGCCATGTGAACTTCAACGCGTATATGATTGATGTTACAATACGAAAGCTAAGTAAGTGCATTATTACGAGAGAGTCTACTACGGGTTATTATTTCTTTTTTAATTACTTGTCGAAAGCTGGTTCATTATCAAAAAAAAAAAAAAGAAAAAAAAAAAAAGAAAAAAAGAAAGAAAATAAAAAGAAAGATTCGACTCACCGAAACCTTCCTTCCGTTCTTTTCAACCTCGTTGTTCTCCAACAACGGCGCACTACTGCTCTTTCCGCCCATTTCTATCGTCAATGGTTCCGGCTTCAATTGCAGACTTGCTGCCGATGGTGAGGAGGGTGCTCGAGGTGGGGTCTCCAATAATTCTCCGGAGCTCAGCGAACTAACTGTCGTCGACAGACCTACATATCATATAACTTATTTCAATACAATCTGATCTCAACGTTCCATACGATCGTTCTTTCTTTTCTCCCTCCAAACTTATAAAAGTTTCACTACGAGTGTCTAATAAAAAAAAAAGTACGATTGAAAAAGCAAACTCACATAGCGGTAGATTCGTAGGTCTTGGCGGTTTAACACGCGGCAAGGAATCGTCCAATCCGCTGCTACTGTCAATCCCTTCTTGCAGATATCGATTTTCGTGATCTTTTGTTTGCGTGTGAACGCTCTCCCGTTTGATCCAAACGTCTTGATTATTTTTGTCATTACGCGAGCTCAATTTGGATGGTCTCCGGCGAATCCTTTCCCAGGTCTCCTTTCTGTGACATTTGTTTGAGGTCGGCGCTTTAAGAGAGAAAATAAAAAAATATATCAATGGAAACCGTTTCGTCAAAACTAAATACTTACTTCCTTTTTTTTTTCTCTCTTTATCCATCTCTTTCACTTTCCACAAAATGTAAAAAATTTTCGCTTACGTTTGGTTAATCGTCGATCCGTGCTTCTAGGTGGGCTCGCCGTACCGATTCCACTCTCGAGAGGAGAAGCTCTATCCGTAGCATCCGGTGACAAGCTCCCTGATGAGATCTCATCCATGCTTTGCAAAAGATCTTGGGAGGAAGAGGAAGATCTGTTGTCGTCATCTACAGTGTCTTGAGGCGATGGTGGGTCTAGAGTGCTCTCGTCTTGCAGCGACTGCGAATCCAATTGCGATTCCGCTATAAACGTCAAAGCGAACCAAGCTGGTAAGCGACGAATCGACGCCACTACTACTGCATGTCAAATTCTTATCTATATATTCTTTCGATAATAAAAGAAGGTAAGTAAGTAAATAAGAAAGAAAGGAAGAAAGGAAAGAAAGAAGGAAGGAAGGAAGGAAGGAAGGAAGAAAGGGAGGAAGGAAGGAAAGAAGGACGGAAGGAAGGACGGAAGGAAGGAAAGAAGGACGGAAGGAAGGACGGAAGGAAGGACGGAAGGAAGGAAGGAAGGAAGGAAGGAAGGCAGAAAGGAAGGAAGGAAGGAAGAAAGGAAAGAAGAAAAGAAGTAAGGAAGGAGGGAGGGAGTAAAATTTACCTCGTGGAGACTCGCATTCGCTGACCCAAGTAAAGCTAGAACTTCTTGAAATGGGAGGTGAAGTTTGCGTGGCTATATCCGAACAAGTAAAGGACTCCATTGGTGGACTGTTGGGACAACAGGAGCCTGAACCACTTCTAATTCTCAATAAAAGAGAATGTAGAGAGATTGGCAACTGGAATAAATGAACAATTGATATTTTCATGAAACGGATCAATAAATTTATATTTGTTTTCTTTCTTTTTCTTTTTTCGTTACACTACTCACTGTTCTTACCGATCCTGATCTGGCATTCTGTTCCTCGACGATCCTCTTCACCTCACTATTTTCAATCCTAACATTTTCACAAACCGAATCGTTTCTATCTTCAGGCAAATCACATTCGACTGCCACGTCGTTACCCCTCGATCTCGATATTGAAAATTTCTTTAGGTCTACCGGACTGGTCTCTCTTACGTCCCTATCGGATTCAGATAGTCTCTTCGCCGATATGTCACAACGTAAAGTGAAAGGGGAAACAGCACGTTTTTTCGAGGTCATACCATCCTTCGTTCGATTTTCCAAATGTAAAAGATCCTGATCGGGTAACGAGGATACTCTAACGAGTACAATGTCGTTCGTGTTTTCATGAAAGACAGGTGTCTGTCTTCTTTTAAGAAATTTCCCAAATGGTGGTTTCTTTTCTTCGGTCGGCGTCACTGGTGCCGATTTCGGTATATTATTGTCCAACGATTTTGATCTACCAGCTATAATATGATTGTCGTTCTTGTTGAATACGTCGTCGTAATCTGGATCCATACCGATGTCTTGATCGTCCTGAGTACCTTTAAATCTTTGAAACCTTGGCTGGCAATCTCTACGGCGTTTCTGATTCGTTGGAATAACAGGAAGACTGTGTTTCCTCTGGGAATCCGTTCGTTGACGAGGCGGAAGTTTGGTTTTCGATTCTTCAACTGTGATTATTCTTGAAGAAGACGTAGACGAAGACGAATATGAAGAAGATGAGGAAGAAGAAGAGGAAGAGGAAGATGATGAAGAAGATGAGGAAGAGGAGGACGGAGGTAAGACGACCGGTACATCGTCGGACACGCTTCTTAACTCTACAATTTTCTTTGGCTCACTACAAACGTCCTCCCCGGGTCGGTTTATTCTCGTTGGTAGACTAGATACGTTTCTATTATTCCATGAAGAATGACTTTTTACGTTTCTTGCTAAAAACTCGTTGCTCTGACGATCGTCATTGACCAATCGATATCTATGTTGATCAATAACGATACCGAGATTGTCCGGTAGACTGCCGCTTTTACGTCGTGAAATCTCGTTTTCATTCGGCACTGAATCAGGATTTAAAAGAGAACGAACGTCGACTTCGTCGACGTAAGTCTCCCCTCTGTTACACCAATATTTATTTTTGACATTGTTCCTGTTGATTTCGCAATAACTATTCTCGGAATTTTCGCTATCGGATAAACCGAACTCGTTCAATAATTCTTTGTACTTGATCGTTTTCGGTTCTTCCTTCTCCTTTCTCGTTGTATTTCGTCTTTCCAAATACTTTATCGATTTTTCTTTGGTTAATTCGTTTATCTCTTTCGCTATTATGCTATTGAACTCAGCGAGTATACTGTTCGACCACTCGCCAATATCATCCCCGATAATTGTCTTGTTATTCCCCCGTGGCAGAGAATTCTGTTGCTTTGGAACTCGAGTACTTCTCGCTGGCAAACATCTCGAAGCGTTTGTCGAATCCTTCGAACTCGAAGTTCCTACCTTGATGGTTGTTGTTATTTCTTGTTGCTTCGGATATTTTGGTTCCTCGATGACACGTAATGGAGTAGATGGTGCCGACTCAATGATCTCACCAATCTCTTCCTGTAACATTTTAAATACTTCTTTATTTCATTCGTATATATTACGGTATCGTCTACGTAGAAATCACATGTTACGTAAAATCATATATATATATATATATATATATATATATATATATATATATATATATATATGAACGGTCACATGAATGGTTAAGAATATGTGCTTAAATGTGAGGGAAAATAAATTCAAAATACAATGTGCACAACACTAAGCACGTATTATACGTAAAATACATAGAAGGGGGACGTCGACTTCAAACACTTTTATTGATCTTCAAAGGAAAATATGAAGTGGGAGGGGGAGGGAAGTGGGTACAAGAATCCTCGAAGCGCGATAACCGGTAATCTTTGTCAGTACAGTGCACGCAAACTCGCCGAGTTTCACCTTCTGCCTATATGAACGACAATAACAACATCAACGAATAGCAACAACGCGACAACGACGAGGACAGAACAGGAAGGGACGACAGGAGAGAAACAACAATGGCGACGCATGCGTAGCCCACGTAAGTTCGCGTTGCAAGAAGGGAGAAATGTGGATAACGATAGAGAGTATTTATAACGACACATAATGAAATGATATGGGATATTTAGCATCCAATATCTCGCTTTATTTGACGCGGATTAAATAAAATTAAATTGAAAAATAAGAAAAAAAAAAACAGAAAACAAAAAGAAAATCTAAACTGTTGCACAATTTTATTTACATGAGTAATTTTTGTTCTTTCAAATCGTTTTATTATTTTATATTTCTAATTTTATTAATATAGTTCATTTAATTCTTACTAAATGACTTACTTATTCGTAAATTTATTATAATTTTTCCTTTAATAAATTTATTTTCTTTTTATTCTTTTTCATTTTTCACTTATTTCGAAGTAATAGCTCACCAACATACAATCCCGATTTCTTTTCTGTGATTTCCAACAAATTAGATTAACATAAATCAAAATTATATCCATAATTCTTATACCGAAATCGCGTGACAAATCGTTGCGTTGCGAATTTAATCTCCGTAAATAATTCAAGTTAAATTGATTTACCATACAAAGGGACTTTAATTTTGGGAACGGAGCTTCTTCGAAGGGATCGAGGTTGATCCCTCGTATGGAAGTAATCGAACGACGATCGTATCTCATCTATTACAAGAGAAAGAGAAAGAAAAAGAGAAAAAGAAAGAAAAAGAGAAAGAAAAATAGAAAAAGAAAGAGATAGAGAAAGAGAAAGAAGAAGAGGAGAGAAAATCAATGGGTGGCGGATTTGTTCAACGGATTGGGAAACGTCGCGAGGCAGTTGCTGTTGAGAGAGATCGTTCATGATAATAATCCGGTCGACACTTTCAACAGAGTTATATCCCACATAAGGTGCCTATTCAACGCGCCATCGTGCACGATGTAACGGCGTTGGAAGAACAATGGGGAAGCTCCACGCTTATGATCGATAGCTCGACTGGATATCATCGGGCTGAGAGAGAAATACTGGATGTTTAAGATCTCTCTCTCTCTCACTCTCTCTCTCTCTCTCTCTCTCTTTCTCTTTCTCTCTCATTTTCTGCTTTTATCGACTCGCTTAATCGTTCTCTCTACGCGATCTACACTGAATCATTTTCTGCCTACTCTCTGTTATTTATTTATACGAATGTAATGGACGATACCTAGTAATAAAGACGGATTTATTTCGGCCCTTTCGAATTATCTACTCTCTCTCTCTCTCCCTCTCTCTCTCTCTCTCTCTCTTTCTCTTTCTTACTTTCTTACTTTCTATTGAATAGATTAGAAGAAAAAGATAAAAAAGATTTGATAGGATGCATTCGCATTTATATAAAGAATTTCGTGTGGATTGTTCATAAGTTATCGTTCGAATTTATTGTTCTATAAGTTTCTTGATTGCATATGAAATTGTGAAATAATAAGAATCTCTTATTTAACAATTCTTCTTAAATCGAAATAATCTACGGTGTAATAAAAGTAGATAAAATTTTATACATGCATTTTGGAATTTTTTTTACATTTATAAATACGTGATTTATTTAAGTAATTATTTATATAATATATATATATATATATATATATATATATACATTTAATGTAAATAAAATTCGATTAAAAATAAGAATACATTATACGAATATAAGAAAGAATATATAATAATTATTTTCTCGACAAAAATATGTAATGACTCATGAACGATAGTATAGAAGAACCAAAAAAAGAAAAAAAAAATAAGACAAAACTATTGAAAAAAGCCAAAAAGTCCGATAGAATGAAAATAAGTTCCGTAAAACGATCGCGTCTCGTTACGCAAGAATGACGATCTCGATAACTAATTTCGATCGAGAACAGGCGTCGATTCCTGTTAATTACCGGATACGATTAATTAAGCTACGATCTAGGAACGTTACGTGGAATAGAACGGTCCAAATTCGTCGTTCAAATGAAATGCTATCTATTGTTCTATAGATGCAAATTACCGACTACGATAGTACTTAATTCACGCTGAATTCGAAATCTTTCTTTAGAGTTAAGCGAGTACGTGGTTAACGAGTTTCACTTGTCGTACGATCCAGTCCAAATCTCGCTTATAATAGTATGCTTCGTAATAACGTAATAATCGAACAAGAAATATCGATTATATATATATATATATATATATATATATATATATATATATATATAACTATCAATATCATTGAATATAAATCGATCATTCGTACGATCGTTCAAGCGATTTGAAATCATCCATACTTTATTGTTTAGTAAAATCCTATTATCCGGTATCGATGGTAATAATAATACGATAAACAAAGTATTGTTTATATTCAAGATTATATCGTTGATATTGTTAACGTGTTGATGATAAAGGAAGAACACGTATCTCGTCCCTTTATTTATTCCTTCCATATTAATAGAATCGATGAAATGTCGGATTTTATGTTACTACTTGTAAGTACGTATATGTGGTTATATGTGTATATAACGTGCGTGGGAGAAAAAAAGGCCACCGGTTCCTACTACAAATGTTATATCGAAGTCAAAAGAGCGACCCATTCGATCCAATCCGACCCGACCCGATCCGATCCGACCCGACCCGATCCGATCCGATCCGATCCGATCCGATCCGATTCGATCTGATCAGATTCGATCCGATTCGATTTTATTCGAAATACGTGCTCAGCGAGGACATCTTTGCGTGTGAAACAATATTTCTCGTTAGGACGCTTTCACATGGAACCTTACATCACGCGTCAGTGACCATAACTCATGGTGATGGTGATGATGATGGCGATGGCCATGGCGATGGTGATGTGATCATTCTTGTAGTGATTGTGTTCGACTAAATTATATAGGGATTCTCTCTTAGCGAGAGAATACAAAATGACATCCTCTTCTATAATCTACGTTACTACGGATTTTTTTTACGTCCTTTTAAAGTTTCTTTGTCTTTATACGAAAAGAGAGTCTGTGTTCGACGTCATTCCCGAAAAAAAGGAAAAAAAAAAAAAAAAAAAGTAGAAGATTATTCGGTACAAGATGAAAAAAATCACGTATTGACGTCATCCATGGACAAGAACCTTCCTTCAGTAATAAACTCGATAAATCGCGACGGAATAGATTTAAAAAAGCAACGTGCTAATTCAAGCGAATTCATAGGCAATCGAGCGTTTCTGAAATTTCTATGAACATGATATATATATAGATAGATAGACAAATAAATAGATCTATTTATCTTTTGTTAAACTTCGTCGACCTACATTTATCTCAACCTACACGTGAAATTATCCAAGTCATGTGTATAAAATGACGAAATTGAAGAATTTTAACAGAAATATGTTAGAGTTGTGATCAAATCGATCGATAGATCGATCTTGATTGTTTTTCTTTCGCTTGATACATTACTTATAGTTCTCCGATCACGTACTACGCTCGACGTACACGCAGTCAATTTTAAGAGTTCCTTTTTCTTCATCGATCGAACTTTCTTTTGCACACATAACTCACATGCACTTTGTATTAAGACTTCTGATTGTTTTTTTTCTTTTCCCTTCTTTTTTTACCATTCGACGTTATCTAATTAATATCCAAGGAACATAACGAAGAAAATCGAGGATAGGATCTACGTAAAACATTACATGTAATTCTAATCGCAGCTTGGCAATTAGTTCAAGGTCAAACGACATCAATCGATATAATGCATTCGTTGTATCATCTCGATACTAGTCTCGATGTAAAAACTTATTTAATAGCACGCTAATTAAATAAAGTCCATTAAGCTTATGATCGAGTGACAGTACGATCGTCTATGAATTTAAACGATAATTCGATCAGCGAAACATAAAGCTGCGATTTAATCGAACTTGACGTCGTTCGAGTAAAGTATGAAGTTTCGAAATGTTGTTTTCAAATACTCTATCGTTTCGATTAACGTACAATCAAAGTACAATATATTACGATTGACGATTTATTCGAATGAAAAAAATTATTAGTCATTTATTTAATAACCAATAAAATTATTTAACTTCCTTTCATTTTCGTCAAGTTAAAATTTTCTCTTAGAATCTATCGTTAGAATTTTAAACGTATTTTCAAAAAATACAAAAATACACACATACACATATAAATACGAAGATAAAATAAAAAAGGAGAAAGTAAAAGACGTAAAAATACAAAATCGTTTTGTTCATGTGAATGAATAGAACGCGTTTAGATCGTTTAAGAAGAACTCGATAAGTAATGAAATCATCAGTTACCACCGACGACGATCGTGCATTCGATGGGATCGATCAAATTAATCGTCTATAATAAGACCGCTCAAGCAGACAGATAGGCCGACCAACCGAGAGGAGAGAAAATAAAATAAGAACAAGACATACGGAAGGTACGTTTGCAAAAGGGAGGGTGTAAACGGCGTGTCTAGTGAAAGCGCGAATATGTTAAATCAAGCGAAGAATCAATAGGATAGGAATCGAGAGAGACAGTGGTTTTGCGTTGTTCTGTTCGCTTTCGAGAAACTGGAACCACGAAGGACGAGATTTATGTCGCTCGGCTCTGTGACAAGCGCGTTTGAAGTGAACCGCGGTTAAACCGATGCTCACCTTTAATTGGCCGTGAAGTGTTTCTCGAGCCCGTGGAGATCTCGATTAACGACGTGCGCAAGTTAAAGAGAGAGAGAGAGAGAGAGAGAGAGAGAGAGAAACCGGCCCAGAGAACTTTCAATGATCGGATCTCTCAAATAGAAAATATTAATTAAATAAAAAATAATTTTTTTTCGAGTTTTCTTTGGGATTTACAATAATTTTTAGATATTTAATATAACATGCTATATAAATATATATATAAGGTATTTTCAACAAAGAAAGAGAACGTATGCAGATATCATGAAACGAAATCATACGAATCTTTCATTTCGAATTGCACGCAATTAGATTTACCAACAATAAATCATAGCTCGCGTATAAATTCGCGAGGAAAACATCACGTGTACGAACTATACAGGTTCAATCGTTTAAATAGAGATCGCATGAATATATATATATATATACACATACACATACACACACACACACACACACACACACACACATATACACATATATAAGATCAGATTGCAGAAGTATAAAGGACTTATAGAAAAGGAGCCCTATAAAAATTTATAGCATTTAAAGAGAAAAAATAAGCGATATAAAATGTAATCCTTCTGTAGAAGAACGATTTCTTTTTCTTTTCTTTTTTTCTTTTGTCTCCATTTAAATAATCTTGTATAGAAAATAGATGAAATAATTTGAATTTTCAATTCGAAACATTAATCTAAATTCGATTCCAGTTCGTATTGATCCATTGATTTTTCCTATATAACGTAAGATCTTTCGATCGCTCACTCTCGATCGTTTTTAATAAGCAAAGAGAAACGAAAACAGATGTAAAATAAAAAAAAAAGAAAAAGATGAAGTCCAACCTCGTTTCCAATGAAATCAATGTTGCATTGTAACAATAGTTAGGCACTGATAAACGTAACACGCACTCACAATTAGTGAATCCGTATGAAAGCGTCGATCCGTTCACGGAAAGGAGGCTCGCGGCAATGCGATCTTCGACGATCGAGACGCAAGTGCGTGCCACGATCATCGCGCGTTCGTTCGAGCGTTCACGCACGGTCGCTGTTGGCTCATTCAAGGACCACTGCCTCCTCGTTGGACGACCGGTCAATCTGAATAATATGTTGGACGATCGCGATCACAGAAAAATCATGTCTCTCCTTTCGTTATTCCTATATCATACTAAACTCCTAATAACTTGTTTACGATAACGGTTGAAATGTCGAGTGATATCAGCCGTGAAAACAAAAGAAAAAAAAAAGAAAAAAAAAAAAAAGAAAAATTTGTAAACAAGGCCGTCGTTGTTGACATTCTATGAATTTTATGTACGAGCAATAATTTCGTTTCATTTTTATGGATTAACGATTAGCTTTTAACGTTCATTTCAATAGCGTAAGTTTTTTCTCCGATATTATCTTCTGCGACATTTTTGATAACTTTCATTTAATAGTTTATATCATTTTATCGATTTTTCTAACGATTTCTTTTTATTTATAATCATTTAAGAGATCAATACATGCGCACTCGCATACACATATACGTATATTATTACTGTATAAAATATTAATATAATATTAATAAAAAATTTTTATTCAATAAATTTTCTTAAATGCCCCTTTTGATTTAATTATTAAAGAATTTTTCTTGAAAATATCAAAATGATAAAAAAGTATACTTCAACGATTTTCTAACTGGGGCTCATAAATTTTATCGAACGACGGAACAACGTCTATCGATTGATCGTACGTATGTACGTGCGTACGTATGAGGAATAAAAAATAATCGTGGGACAAGTTCGACAATCGTACGAACGCATTTCATTATAGAAATATTTGACGAGAAAACGAGTTAGCAAGAAATGGAAAGAGCGCGTACTGAAATCGGAAACGCGTGCATTTCCACTGTATACTGAGTCGATCGAGGGCTCACGCACACGGAAACGGACGTACATTTGTGGACGTACATCGAGCTTGCACGCACACGTTCACATTTCTCTAATACCGCACGTTGTCTCTCGTTATTGAGTGACTGACATGTGGATTATATCGCCACGAGCCTTCATGACCATAATGAAAAAGAAAGAGAGAGAGAGAGAGAGAGAGAAAGAGAGGGAGAAAGAGAGAGAGAAACGGAGGCGTATAACAGCTTCTACTTCTTTCTTCGTTCATCTCTCTCTTCCCTATTTTGGACGAGGAAAATGAAAGAGACAGAAAATGATACGCGTAACCTACAATGGGAAACAGAGGCTCCCTTGTTTTTCAAACTCGATCATTTATACCGTATGTATATCTTTTTACGTATTTTGTGAAAAATAAACGGCAACAGTAAATTTGTTTGAATCTCTCTCTCTCTCTTTCTCTTTCTCTCTCTCTCTCTCTCTAATTTTTTCTCTTTTTTCTCTTTCTCTTTCGATCTCGTTCAACTTTAAATATACAATACATATTTCTCTCATTTTTTTTTATTAATATTGAAACGAGGTTAAATTCAATATTAACACGCACCTCGACTCACGCTCGGCTACAACGTAGAAGTAATTAATTCGAATTCAACAGGATCACATTTGCGGATGATACGAATTGTACATAACGCACAAAAGTAATCTCGGGAGTATCGAATACGCGATTTTATCCTCGACTGCTTCGCTTTCCACAGAACAGTGAAAGAATTAGTTAAGCGCTATTATTCGTTCATTCGTTTTTTCATTCAAGTATCCGGACTAGAGAGAGAGTTCGTACGAGCGACGAGGATTATTCGTAGGTGTATAGTGTATTAACGTTTATACGTGGTGGGATCTGCTGCCGGAAGTACGAATTAGAACTCTAGGATATAAGAATCAGTCAGATCGAAATAGGAATCGACCGACGCCTTTCTACTTCAACAGATCGATAACCCGACAAATAAAACCTAACGTAACGTTTCGTAACAACTAAATTAATGGTAAGATATCGAGGAATTCGTTTATGCATTTATTATATACGTACATATATCGTTAATCTCGGATTAATAGCGAGTATTTACATGAGAAAGTATTTTTTCTTTTTCTATTTCTTTAACAAAAAAAAAAAAAAGAGAGAAAAGAAAAAAGATCGAAAGCGTTGACCCATTAAGATTTAAACGGTTTCAAACCGATTTCGAAAAAAATGATGCCAGTGTAAAATCATCGGAGATTAGCAAGAATACATCGAGCACCTTGTCACGAATCCAATTATCGGACAATGAAAATTCTCTCGATATCCCAGTGAAAGTATTAGAACGCGACTCGTTATCGCTGAAAGTTTCGGCCGTGTGATCGTCTAAAGACCGTGAATGTATGTAGTACACATATATAAGTGCATATTTACATATATACTTATATATATACTTTTGCTATATACTTTTGCTATGTATATATATATATATATATATGCAGAAAAGTCTATACCGTCCATCTATCTTTTTTATTTTTCGAAATTAAAAGCAAGAGAGAATGATAATGAATGGCGATTTTTTTGATGCGTCACGATCAGTCTCGCGTTTTTCACTTTCGAATAGATCTACACGTTTATATCGAAAGATCGCGGAAGGGGTCGAAAATGATTGAAAGGAAGAAGAGTAATATAATAACATCACTTTCATTTCTTTTTTGAAATATCGAAACCGTTAGATCCGTTAGAATACATTAGACTACTAATGATCGACCGCACGCGAAGCGCGTAATTTCTTTTCTTTATATTTTTTTTTTTAATTTCACTTCTCAAAGGAGATCTCCTTGCCGATAAAGACGATAAAATAAGTTCATAAGAATTCCCAGGACTCGATTGATCTCAATAATTCTACTTAGCAATATAACAACTTATATACTTACGTATATACGTACGAAGAATCGTTTACGTGAGTGCGTGCGTGGGAGCGGAAACGCAACACTGGTTCGCCCACTTGCATAAGAAAAAAATTTACCTTATGCCATGTGAATTATCATTAACCGATCGGCCGTGGCAGCAATGAACGAACATGAGAAAAGTTAAAGGTAAGTACCTACTCGTTAGACTCGTGCCGATCGCGGTGTTACCGATTAGAGACCGATTTCACGGATCGTTGTAATTGATAAGACAATTCGATGACCGATGAGAGTATTAGAAGCCGAGTCACGATGTAATATCTTAAATGCACTGATCATCCGCGATAATGTTTCTAACCGCTACTTGCAAACTCGGTATAGAATCGAATTTATCTTATACAGTACGTTGTTGTTGTTGTTGTTGTTGTTGTTGTTGTTGTTGTTGTTCTTGTTCTTGTTGTATTTTAAATACTTTTTTACTATTAATTTTATATAACATTTCGATTCGTATATTGTAAGAAAAAAGAAGAAATAAATGATTGCTTAAGAAAGTAATCTTGTCTCTACATTTCTTTTTTCTTTTCTTTTTCTTTTTTTTTTTTTTAAGAACAAAGAAAATCAATAAACAGAATAATTGTTAGGTGAGAAAGATAGAAGAAAACTGGTCATCTAGACACGCGTTAGATCAGAGGTGGTGAATCGTACGCGGTGAAAGTAACGTTGGATCATTGTAATTAACTTCTCGCTTGTAATAATCGTGAAAGGACGAGTCTACGTAATTTAAAGAAAGAGAACAAAAAGTCACTGTACCTAAGATGGAATCGATAAGAAACGTTTTCTATATTCTTCTTATTTTTTTTTTTCACTTTCCTTCATTTCTTTTTTTTCCATACATAAAACGTAAGGAAATAACGCAAAATTGTTTTATAAGGATCGATATAATTTTTTGTCTTTTATAACAGCAAAATAAATTCGTACATAGAAGAACATAATAATAAAAGCTAACAAAATTTTACTTGATATGAACTATAGTGCGTATGTAAATTTCGTGAAAAATTTGTAAAATATTCTCGTAAAAAATATTTTGCTATTTTTTTTTTTTTTCTTTTTATATATATATATATATATATATATATATATGATACACAGAAAGACATGGACACGTCCTTTTCGACGAGTCCTGACGACATAATAACGAGCGACAAGTCCGACACGCGCTTACCAAGTACGGGCGAAAACGAGTTAAGAGCTTCGAGAAACGAAGGAGGAAAATAGCTTTTAAACGAACGCTCGCTCCTTCTTTCCACGGATGTTCGCCTTTTGTAGAATAAACCAGACTTCGCGACCTTGATTCGATGCGATATCGATACGCGTTAACCCCGTGCCACGAATAGTTTCGCGTACGTTCTCACGTAGAAAAAGAAAAAGATAAGAAAAGAAAAGAAAAAGAAAAAAATGAATCTCGGATCTTCGACGACTATGTCTCAATTGTATCGAATCTAAGCGTCATTAAAGATTTTTAATATCTTTTGATAGTTAACAAAATAGGGGAATCATTTATATTTTTTCACAATCGATAATAATCGATAGATAATTTTTCTTATAGAATCAGGTAGATAACATTCCTATCTTTCTAACTACCTTTATCGGTCATCTAACAAACAAATATTTGATTATTAACTATAAATATAGGAATAGTACAAATAAGAAACGGTCTGGAAGATTAAAAAAAAAAGAAAGAAACAGAAAATAAAAAGAGAAAGAAAAAAAGAAATATGATAAATCGTACGATTAAATCTCGTTTATTTCTCGAGATTCATGTTATCCTGATAAAATCTATGAAGGATCGAGCATCGCTCACGTTTATTGGCATTGTCGCGAGGCCGACATTGGTACGAGCGTCTTCTTTTTTAAGACGATAAGGACCGCGAAAATATCGCTAGTTTATCTCGATGCAGCATTCTCGGACACGTAAATTCAGTTTTCAGAGAGCGAGTACAGCGATCAAGAGACACACAGAGAAAGAGAAAGAAGGAGAGAGAGAGAGAGAGAGAGAGAGAGAGAGAGAACTCTTCGCCATCGGTTCTCTCGGCCGATAATGTTTATTTATGAGGCGGTTCGCGGGAGCATTGAAGTCGCCAAGGATCGTGACCGTATCGTTTCGACATTTTCTGCAAATGCACGGAACGCTCTCTCGGCCTCGCGCGAATTTACAATTTTCCTTTTTTTCTTTTTCGGTGCAATTATTACGTCACCGTGGTTCGATATTTGAGAGAAATTATCGAAGGATCAAGACGTCTAGTTTCTTAGCGAACGAAAAATCCATCTATATAGAATTCGATTCATTTTTTCATTCTTCTTCTCTCTCATTATAAGTATAATACTTCTCTGGAGAATACGAAGAAGCTCGAAGAATCCTATAGCAAAGACCCCCATTCGAAGAAACAATACACCAAGGGACGATAAATAAAGCTCGGCAATAGCAGTGGACAAGGAGAAGAAAGGCGAATAATGGCCATATTCCATTGGCCCTCATGCTGAGCCCATCTTCTTTTTTTCATCTTTCTCTATTTCTTTCTCCCTACCACTCTCCTTTCTCTCTCTCGTTCTTCCTCTCGATTCCGCGAGTATAACTCGAGTCACGGTGCTAAATTTCGAGAGAGTTCGGGGCCTGAGCATGCGATTCAAACTCGAGATACTATCGGTGTAGACGCGTCCACAGAATCGCAGCAAGGAGGATACGAATTTTATTGCCATTTTTATGTCCACGAAAAAGGAACGAGCTTATTTCTCTCCACCTCAAAAATTCCAGAACCCTTCGTGGGTGGGTTTTTTGTTGTTGTTGTTGTTGTTGCTTCTGTTTTTTTCTCTCTCAAATAACGCTTAGATGATCAGAGATAATCCATTATTATCTTCTGATTTCTTATTATTTCCAGTCGATAGTACCTCGAGTGTAAGAATGAAACACGTATTGTACGTACGTCGAGAGCAAGGTGCAAAAATGAAAGACGGATTGCGTGAACTGCATCGAAAGTTTCTCTCTCTCTCTCTCTCTCTCTCTCTCTCTCTCTCTCTCTCTCTCTCTCTCTCTCTCTCTCTCTTCTAAGTTATTCTCCTCATCCTACTCTTTACTCCCGATTCTCACGTACACGGATGTACGTGACCGACGAAACTCTTTCCTCTCGACAGACGATGTCGGAAAACTTATATCGAAAGCGATCGACGCCCTTCGCGAATAAAACGTTGCACGTTACTAAGACGGTACGGTACGTGTCGACCGATAGTTATATTGCGTATCGTGTCACCTAGACGACAACAGCAACAACAATAATAACAACAACGACGACGAAAAACATTTCCGCGAACTCGTAACTCGATAAATTTTTCATTCATTTTTCTTGTCCTCTTTGGAATTTAACGACGAACGAACGAGAGGTACACAAGGCTCTCGGCTCGTATAAAGAGTCAAAGCTGCCAAGGAGACAGGAGCGACGACAGCAAAGAGAGACGCAAGTTTCATAACATAGCAACGGACCTGAGAGAGCTCAGGAGGCTCACCATAAGTTCATTGGGAATTCTATTGACGATGGTAGCGCCGCTGCTTGTCCTAATACGGCAACTTGTCGTTTCTCGGCTTCTGGCAAGAAACGTACCGAGACAGACTAAAGTAGGAGAGAGAGAGAGAGAGAGAGAGAGAGAGAGAGAGAGAGAGAGAGAGAGAGAGAGAGAGAGAGATTACGATTCTTAAACAAGATTTTTCGAGGAGAACGAGAAGACAATAAAGAAAATGATTTCAATTATGATAATCATAAAAATGATTACATCCTACATACGTCATGCTCATATCTAATTGAAAACTTTTATAAGGAATTAACTTTCAAGGTATTGTTAAATTTCTTTTTCAAAAATATAATAAAAATTTTTTTATTGATCGTAATCTTTCATTCATTAACACACGTACCAGGTAGAAAATAATTGATATAATCGTATCGAAGAAAAATAAAACGGCTTGCTTGCATATCACAATATGAATCGAGACTTAATGAGAGAGAACGGTAGCCCGTTTCAACCTTCGCGGTATCCGAGAGCAAAAAGCTCCAACGGTCAATGCATTTCACGTCCGTCGTTCTATGTTGGACTGGAAAGTGAGAGTGATCGACGAAGGGAAAAAGAGTTCGTATCGAATCGGGAACGCGTAAATCACCGCTTCGACCTGTCGACATATGTAAAACGATTTTTCTTATATATCTCTTCAACTAAGATCCATCAATATGAAGTATATTCGGGAAAGAAACATTTTCGAATCTTAAAATGTTACGTTGCTGAAGTAATTGACGTTGATAAAAACAAAACAAAAAAAAAAAAATAAAAGAATTGTTATGAATATTTACTCGGTAAGGTTCACTAATTATTATATTTTAAATATTAGTGTCAAAAAAAAGAAAGAGAGAAAGAATCGTATCGAATCGATATAGCATTTATTTCTATCTCTCTCTATCTCTCTTTCTCTCTTTTTCTTCCTCTCTCTCTCTCTCTCTCTCTTTCTCTCTCCCTCTCTCTCCGTTTTTCTCTCTTTCCCTCCCTCTTTTCGATCATCGAGATCGTGCTAGGTAGATCTCAACGTGATCGACGAAAGCTTTTCTAAGTGACGAAGGCGGCTGTCTCGCCATCTGTTGGAACACATTCGAGAATGGTTCTCTCCGTCGATCTGGTTGTTACTCACTTAGAAATACGAAATGATATTATATGTATAAAAAAAAAGTAATCGAGCACTGAAAATAGAATGCACTAAATAATAAAACGTTGCCGTTAATAAATATAAATCGATATTCGAGATATATGTTTACGAAGTAGAAAACAAAAAAAGAAAAGAAAAAGAAATGCGCGGAAAGAAAAACGCACAAAAGCATGGTAGCCGAAATAAAAGAAAAATAAATAATTAAATAAAACTAGAGAAAAAGGTACCGTAAGAAGAACATGAGAGAATTCCGGATGGCGATCCAGATTCAGAATTATCTTATCGTCGGGTCACGAACGTGCACGACACTGGGGTCTTCTTCGTTGTTGAGGCATTTTGAGAACACGAAAGAAAAAAAGAAAAAGAAAAAAAGAGAGAGAAAGAGAATGTCAAAATATCCGGTGTATTTATCTCTTAACTGTATACATATATACGATACAATTTTTAGTAAAACGAAAGAGAACATGGCGCCAAAATTATTGCGTAACGGGAATGTTGCAAAGAAAACAATAAAAAAGAAAAAGAGGAAAAATATAATAATAACAATTGTAATGTAAGTGTATTGCGTTTAACGAGCCAATCAAAAGAAGTTGTACAAAGAAATAGAGAAAAAAAGATCGAAAAAAGACGATGAAAAAAGAAAGAAAGAACCGAAAAAAAAGAAAGATGAAAACAAAAGAAAAAAACAATAACAATAAAAACAACAACACTGAGAAAAAGGATTCAAGATCGCTGCGGGAGGATCTCATCCTGTGGAGGATCACGACAAGATTACATTGCAGGATCCACCGTGAAAGGATCATATTGCCTTCCTTTCTGCGCAGCACCCGCGGCTGCTGACCCTTCGCCTGCGCCGCCGTCTTTCGTTTCCTTGCTTCCACAAAACGGTAACGAGTTATAAAATGGAACAAGATCACAGGCGGCCAAGATGGGATCTCTTGAATGGCTTAAGTACTCAATTTCTTACCTTCTGTACATCTACACCAAACCGCGAATCTTTTTCTCTTTCCGAGCTTTTTCAAATTTAAAGAGGAATTAGTAATTCTCATAAGGTTGCTTAAAAAAAAAACAGAAAAAGAACTTTAAATTGTTATTCAATATTTCGAGTTACTTTGAAAAAAAAAAAAACAATTGATCACCTTTTTAATTTTCTAGATCATATCTTAGAAATTTTACCTTTTTATAAATACAAATGATTCCTTCGTAATTCTTCGTTAAATACATCGAAGTTACTTGAAAGTACTCGAGTTAAATGAACGATCAAGTTAATATTTAACTACGAAATCAGAAACAACGACGATGAAGGCAAATAAAAAGAATTAAAAAAAAAACGAATAAACATTGTCGGTGAGAGCCTCTCATCGTTTATCGTTCACGCTCTCCACGATGTCCATTGAACCCAATGGTTCACAGTAGACTCTTATTAGATCATCGTCGTCTAATAGGATCGAACGATAGGAATGATTTGTGAGGATGGCCGTGATTTAAATAAGAAATCGGTGACAACATGTCGTGTATATATGCTTGTACGAGCGCTTGTGCGCGCGCTCACGCTTTGGCTGGTCGATGACCCTCCTCATCCAACAGACCAATGGTGAACACACATAGTGCGTCGAACGCAATAGAGGAAGAGTCGCGTAACGCATCTCTTGGGGCTAGGAACGGGTGAAGAGGGAGGGAGGAGACACGATCTATACGGTAGTTTCGGATCGAAGAGCGAGATATTGAATCGGTCACCAAGCGCGAAATTCGAATTTCATATTTTCCAGCCAGAAAGCGAACAAGCGTTATTGAACATTGAACGAAGAAAAATAAATAATACATATTTACATACGTAGTGTATATCAATTTAATAGACGCGATCGTCACAACTATCTTATTGCGAATTATTTTATAAACCTAATCAATTTTATGATAAAACAATTAACAATTAAATAAGATATGAAGATAAGGTCTCGGAGG
>NC_062193.1:1802298-1807298 GCF_912470025.1 Vespa velutina | reverse complement strand
TGGATAAAGATGTTGAGGGAGTCCGACATATTATCCCACGCGACGAACGTTTCTATTCGCGAGCCGTGCAAAACGTTAGAGTAAAGTAACTTTGATTCGAACCTTTCGGAATTGATTGAACGAACAGAGAAGTTTATGTTCGACGGTTTCAACAGGATTCATCGCTGTTAACGTGGATTGATTTCTCTGGAAACTCATCGACCTTTCCACCCTCGATTCTTATCGACGTTTTAAAGAGAGAGAAAGAGAGAGAGAGAAAGAAAGAGAGAGAGAGAGAGAGAGAGAGAGAGAGAGAGAGTTGCTTAAACAAATTAATCTCAACTGATCCTTTCTCATTACTTCGTTTCTCCCTTCCACTCTCTCTTTCCTTCTTTCCTTTATATACAATCATTATAAGTATAAGAAGCAAATATGCTAGGAGCGTGAAATAACAAGATCCGTGTAAAAATTTAATCCCATCAAATGAAGTTAAGTCGATTTTAAGCAGCTTTTCAATCCTCCAATAATCCCTGCAGCTCGTACATGTTAGTTCTTAGAGTCCGACGAGTCTTATGTAATCGACATAAATTTGTATTACGTTTGTACAATGAAGCCGTTCAAAAATCATACTACAAAGAAAAACAAAGAACGTATTACCATCATCCTATTTCCCTTTAATTCCCTTATAATCGTTAACGAACATTAATTTAAAAAAGAAGATGAATAACAAAAGAAAGAATGGACAAAAATTGAATGGAAATTACTTCGGCGTATAATATTCGACCTTTCGAGTCACGTCGTACACATCGTTGCACGTTCGACGAGTTTTTATCGACTCGTCTATTTTGGAATATGACGAAGACCTCGCAAACTATATCTCGGTACAAAGTTTCGAGAAGCGAATCTCCGTCGCGTTGCAAATAAAATCTTTTTTTTTTCCTCTTTTCAAGAAAAAAAAAAGCCAAAGAGAAAGAGAGAGGGGAAACTAAAAAAAGAAAGATAAAATGTAATCGTACAGTAAAGTAAATACAAAGGATAATCACTATACCGTATTCTAACTCTATCATACGGAATGATTTCGATTACGAACAAGTACTCGTAATAATTCTCGTTAGAGAGAGAGAGAGAGAGAGAGAGAGAGAGAGAGAGAGAGAGAGAGGAGAGTAAGTTGCTAAGCGTAGAATTCTATACTCGGCAACGTGGTCTGTATGTAATACGTAAGTGCATACGTGATTAGGTTCATACGTGGTACACGTAGCACAGTTCCTTCAGAATCGGCATCGGTATGAGCGAGATGGTAATTGCATAACGAACGGCAACGAACGAAATGAGTTCCACGCGATATCCATAGCTTCCCGCAGGCCTGCATAATGAGCTAACGTCCTTGAAAAGTGATTACGACTGGCCGATTATCGGAGCGTGCGGATGGAAACCTCTCGACGGTCATCTTCTCTCACCTCACAGTTCAAATTCTTTCTTTTAATTCTTATAGAACCATTCCTATATACGTATATAACAGAGAGCTAGTAGAGAGAGAGAGAGAGAGAGAGAGAGAGAGAAAATGATACGAAGAATTCAAACCGGACTATAATGAATTCTAGTGATTAAGTGCTTGCTGATTAATCGAATCGATCTTGTAATTAGAAAAGAAAAAACCATAACACTCGTTTACCACTCGAGCTATAATTAATACCTATAGCTATATCCTTCTAAGCAAGAATCTGATCAAGTAAAACAAATAATAAGCAGAAGATAAACATGATAGAAGAAATAAAATGAAAAACGATACGAAGAAAGAAACAATCAGCTTGCCTAGGTCTAATTACAGAGTTAACCGATCAAACCTGCCAACGTCTATCCTATTTATTCGTTAGTTCTTCCTCTCATAGAGGAAGAGATACCAAACCCTCTTTTAATGCTTGATACGACGAAGCACGCGCGGCCTTTACGCGAAATTCTACGTACGAAGAAGCACGCGCACCGTGATTTCACCTTTGCTCGTTACGTGCCAAGGTTAGCCTTGTCTTCGCGCCAGTACTACTACTATTACTACTATCGCTACTACCACTACTATCGTCATTACCATCACCACCAACACCATCACCACCACTAGCATCACCACTACCATCGTCTTCCTTCTTTTCTATCTGCGTGCCAATGCTTCTCTCGTACGCGACCTTCTTTGAAAAATAAGCAACATGAGAATTGAAAATCGAAACGCATTCGAAGATACCGATCTTTTCGAAGAAAACAGACTTTTTTATCGTTTTCGGATATTTTCACGTCCCTTCGATTTCAAGTCATCTTAATTATATTCTGTCTTTTCCTTTTTCTTAAATAAATTTTACTTATATTTTACGATTTTTATTTCGTTATCGCGCAATAATTCGATTAATAATTTCTCTTCTAATGCTCTTTTAAAAACGCGTAATCGTATAAATTTACGTTTATTTATATATTATAAGATTATACTGGTTGTTACGCTGCCATATATATAGTATTTAATTTATATTTTTATTTATAATGGATAGTTAATTATATTTTTAATAATAATGCGATGAATTAATGGGAAGAGTATTAACAAGTTAAAAAAGATTCTTCGTAATCGCGGACTAAGATAGTTGCGATTCCGAACGGATTCGGTGGTACACCATGATCGTGACCAATTATTTATGGCATAACGGGTTCGCAGGTATCCGGCCGATCGAGATCAGCGATCGCTCTAGTTCGTCTTGGACGCTACTACCTTTCGAATCTCGAGAGTTCGAGCTTTCCCAAGGATTTCTTTAAAGAAAAGTTTATTACTTACTTAGAAATATCTTCTTTCGATCTATTCGAACAAACGAATCCATTCACGAAGAAAAAGAAAAAAAAAGAAATTTGGAATTTTCAACAGAGCCGTTATTTTCTTCTCTTTTAGCATGAACAAAGAATAAAGCATAAAGAAAGAAAAATCATAATAAAGAAAAGAGAAAAATATGTAAAAAATTCGCTTACGTGAGAAAAAAAACAGAGAATAATCTTTATTCCTTTATCGTAAATATAACTATGTAAGAGTATCTAATCGTCGCGTGCCTTTCCTCCCAGCTGCTTTCAAAGCACACGTGATTACGAGCATGTTTCACCGAACTAACGGTTCCAAACAACGTCTTCTCAGCGTGACCATAGCAAGCAGATTAAGAGGAAACTCAACGAGTTAATAACGACATTAGTAGTAGCATGTCCCTCAACCAACTAGAAATTCTCTATTTTATTATCGAAAATCTGCTTCCGTCTCCCAAGAGTCTCTCTCTCTCTCTCTCTCTCTTTCTCTCTCTCTCATATTTTCAGTTCGCCTGCACTATCAAATAGAGTTCCCGTAAACCTTCCCATTCCTCTTGGACACGTCATCGAGATTCTATTTTGTCCTACGCACACTCTAACAGCCATGAAAACTAACGCAACGTTACAACAAACTCGATCATCGATCTTTGACAAGTACTTACAATGGTTACGAATAACAAACACGCAGGTGCGTCTATACCTTGCATGTATAGCTTGAAAACGTAACGTTAGCGTGCGCATACGAGCTTAGTATTCGATCGATAGATCGATAGATCGATCGAATGGCCGTTATATACCTGCTAGCCAGGTATCCAATCGGTCAATTTGCGGCACGATTAGCGCGTTACTGTGTTACGAAACCAGTGGAAGCTGCATTCAAAGAGAAAGAGAGAAAGAAAGAAGGAGAGAGAAAGAGTGAGAAAGCTCGCATCGATCTCCTCTCTCCTTTCTCAATGTGCCTACAGACATAACTCATCGTCGACCCCAACGTAATCACAGGGTGGGTACGGCCATTAGAATTATCGATAAGTATCGATACTCCTCACCGTGCACGACACAACTTCACTGTACCTTCTTACAATCGATGAAAAAAGTAAAATAAATAAATTATAAAAAAAAAAAAATAAATAAAAAAAAGTAATCTACCGATGCAGATAGAAAAGCCGGGCGAGCCGGAGGAGAACAGCACGGCGTAACGCGTAAAGACAAGCAGGATGAAATATATTGCATCGTGATTATTAAGCGATATAGGTACGCCGCTTAGGGCGTCTCAACTCTACTCGTGTCGGCATAATAATTCATTAAATAAGGATCGATTATAAGAGCCGAGGACATTTCGATGGGAGAGACAATGTAACGACGCTTGAGCTATGACTTCCACCGCTCTTTACTTCGTACTCTTTTCAACCTATAAATTATGATACCGATCGAAACGATCCGACTGTGTAATTTACACGTATACGAACTCGTATTTATTCGTCGGAGAATTTTACCTTTTCGGCGAGAGTAACATGGTCGTATCGATTAATCGACCATTACTGTTAACTTTTTATCCTACGATGAAGAAAAAGAAACAAAAAAAGGAAAATATAAAAAAGTGAAAAGGAAAGTTGAAACGTTAAGAAAAAATCGTGGGAACTTTATTTATCGAATCATGTGAAATTTCTATAAAATATTGTATTAAAAATGACAATAAGATTGTGTTAACTCATAAACAATTTAATTTCGATGATTGTTTATTCGTGTTCTTTGATTTTCTCGTGATGGTAGTGGCTCGTTAATTTTCGAGAATGATTACTTACGGGCACTTTGCGAGGCGATAAACGATTCGAGAAACTCGCGAACTCGCGCGCGAGAAAGGCATTTAACGCATTCTTAGATTTTAATCGAGATAGAAAAGACAATGGAATTAGGAGGGATAGTAAGTAGTAGGTTGAATATACTTTTCTAAGCGTCTATGCGAACAGATCGATAATAGAACGCCAATTAGAAGTCGTTCATGCGGACGAAAACGATCTGGCTAGCCAGATGCCCGATTCGAGAGTAATTATCGTTCGCTATGTCAGAAATACTCTATGCTCGGCGATAACTCGGGCTAAGCGGGCCCGTATATTGCGACACTTTATCGGTGCATAACGTACCAATGACTCAGCTGACGCGTACCGTCGACAGTAACCAAAAAGAAACGGATTAGAGCC